>NC_143036.1:59372500-59537500 GCF_057628025.1 Oncorhynchus mykiss
ATTCAGGCCCTATCTCTTCGCTAAGACTAGTTCACCTGTGAGTCTCTGTCGCTACAAAGCCTAGTTTATACTCTCATCCAGGGCTTGGCCAGGTGGATACCAATCCTTACAGTGATGATCAAAACAAGTATCATGATACCAATCTGTGAACAGATGTTCGAACAGTTCTAAAAGGAACTGGAACAGATGGCTTGACCTCATCCAGTTGTAACACTCTACACATGAGCGATACAAACAGATGAGACTTGATTGTGCAAACCCATTTCCATGGAGTAGACTCACGCTAACATGTCCTCCACTGTAACATCACGTCACATATGTGTATCCATTCACACCTTCCTATCTTTTGTATCTACACGAAGGCTAACATTTCACTCATCCATCAGCACATCTACTGTGTGTACATAGAGTCCCATTTTGATTCATGGTCGTTTTAACAGGCTAACATCCATAGGTACTGTACCATGACCATGCGTGTCCTGCTGGATGTATATAATCATTATGGTGGATGAGCAGACTCAGATGGTCCTCTACTTATCTCTACGATTGGTGGAATTCAGCTTCAGTAGTTATTAGGCCTATATGCTTCGTGGCTGGTCTGCAGCTATTCAACCATCCAGTATAGTCCATGTTAAGATAGTAGGGAAATCAGTGGATGATGTCAATACATAACGTAATAAGAGGAAAATATCAAATTCATCTAAAAGACGGAATCATGTGTGTGAGTGCTTGGTGAGTGCCGGTCTGTTTGTCATATTTATATTTGGTATAAGAACTTGGTTGTTTGGTCCAATAACTTTCTGTATGAATAAATAAATACATTTAAATGGTGAAACCTTACATGAAAAAAAAATACGAATCCATACATGTGTAGTATATTATGATTTCTTTTGTACTTTTTACTGTTCAATTTATTTTTATCAACACATTTTTTATCTAATGGTTGTATTTTGATTGGCCAGACACCTGTTTTTATATGATATATTTTCTAGGGGTTTGTTTTGGTTACTTTATTGCCTTTCCTCCTGTCAGTGCGCCAGTCAGGTAGAGAGGATGTGAAGTCATTTCAGTTTAGAGCCTTTGCCTTAGTGAACTGCCTCTGGCGGAGGATACAGCAGAGAGAATGAGCGAGAGGAGAGAAGTGCACAACATGTCAACAGACAACTATCTCTCATATTCCATCTGAACGCGGTCTCCATTTGTGTAGTCAACATCTTAAAAGGGTCTTGCCTCATCTCCTCTTTTTATTCTCTCTCTCTCTCTCTTAAATTTCGTTCTTCTTATTTTTTAAACTGTTTGACTCTTAATACACAGATATCACAGTCTGGGCCTCGCAAGTTTTTTTGAAAAATGAGCACATTACTTCCTACATCTCCCTTCCTTATTTTTATGTCACAATAAATATTCCCATTTGTATGCAAATGATAATCTACTGACCAAGAATGGATAAAAAAGTGTCTTGTTTTCATTGTAGTGTGTGTGTGTGTGGGTGTGTGTGTGTGTGAGTGAAAAGGCGGACGCCTGCCTAGGATGCGGCCCGACTCTCGCTGGAAGAGAGGAGAGAGAGAGAGAGAGACACTCCTCATTTAAAGAAGTAAATAATCTCCCATTGCATTCTATTATTTATACCCCATGCCTTGAAAGTGACTGTATTAAGTTATAAGTTATAAGTAGTTAGAAGTTACTTACTTTAAACTGAGGGGGGAGAAGAAAGCTGACGCTCTGCTTAGCTGAGTTCCCCCCAAATTGCTGACATAATTACATGAATGTCATTTTTTTTATGACTCACAGAAAATCTTGGCATTTTCACTGAAGCAGATAATTAGACTTGGAATAAAGCAGGGGCGGAATAATTAATACATCAAAACTAGATGAACTTTTTATAATTATTTTTATTTAATCTCCATTCTAATTATTGTTCTAGTCGGCTGAGCGAGATTGCCTCTCTCATTCAGGGTGTGAAATGCACCCGTAGCGCTCCATCCTTACCCAGTGAAATATCAACTGAGCGTGGAGAAGGGAAATCATAGAGCTCTCCACTACTCTCTTCCCCCTCTCTCTCGCTCTCTTTCCCTCTCTCCCTCTTCTGATTGAACTGTAATTTACATTTCTCCATTACGCCAACAAACAATTTACACACACCTGCCACTATTTATTTATTCATTTTCCTCCCTCTCTCCTCCCTTCCTCTGTCTCCAAATGTATGGCAATCAATATTTCCACAGCTTTTAAATGAGTTTGTTAATTAGTCTAATGTAGTTTGGCTAGAGGTTATGTTCCTCTCTCCGTATCTCTTGCCTTGTGGATAAACATTTTCTTAAAACAACTAACCAGAGTAGGAAATATAAAGTGTGTATCTTCTGAAAGTCTTGCTGACCACAGAATGAATGTTCCCACTTATCTGTAGTGTGACTTGCTCTACCAGGAACCTGCCTCCGTAAAGGAAGCCAGCAGCTTATCAGATAAGACCTCAGTTTAATGCTGAAATAAGCATAATTAACACCCTCACAGTGCCCATACACACATACACACACACACAGACACAAATGAGCTAGCACGCATATTCACGAATACGCACACACAGAGTTATCACATTCTTAGAGTTGTACAAACAGCTTAAAAGTACAAATAGTAGACACACTTGATCATCAAGTGTGTATTCCTCTCGAGTTCAGCGTATCAGACCACTGAGGTATTTCAGTTTGTAAAACGAAATATATAATGTTCTGCTTTTCGTAGATGAAAATGTACAGGATTTGATACAATGTGTTTTGGTTAAAGCTACGGTCTAACTACGCAGTAGGCTACTTCATGAACATCAAGGGATTTTCCCGTAAAAGTGATTTCCAATAACTGTCTATGATTAGAAAACACCACATTGAAAGTCAACATGTAGCCTAAAATATCAGTCCAAAAATGTCTCCATTATGTTTGTGCACAGACATTTGAGTGGTGGCTGATTTTGATACTTAGATTGTTATTAAAAAAATAGATTATGAACTAATGAAAGGCAGCAGCTAAATTAAAAAGCCATGAAATTAAATAAATCCTTCCATTTCTCCTATTTCCATGATACTCCGTGTGTATTCACTAGATTAAAATTACCGCTCTATTAACTGTTAATACACAACACAAGATCTGATTTAATTAACATCAGATTTAATTGAGGCCCTTACAATTGCAGTTCAGATAGAAATGATTCCCGACCGCTATAATTAAACAAATGTAATGTAAATCCTAAAAAATGCCTTTTCAAAAACAGCTTGATGTGTATCCAAGGCAAATCACTTAATTGAAATAAGAAACAAAATAAATATTAATATTATTATTTATTTCCATCGATTCATATTTCTGACAGGTTTTGTGTGTGTTTGATGTGAATAATATACTGTAATTTAATTAAAGAGATAATAATGTTAAAAAAAAAATCTAATTAATTTAATTTTTTCCCCCTTATTTGAATTCCTTTAATGACAGAGTGTGTTCCGTTTTGTTGTGAGGGGATTCTTAATGAGTAAATACCTTCACAAACCTTAAACTAGATTTATATGACAGAAAGAGAGATCATTCTCTAATTGAATCAAGTCATAATCACACACATTTCTCATTGCCTCTTTATCCTTCTTTATTCACACATAAACCCAGATTCTCCCTGCTACTCTAGCAGCTAGAACTAGTATCATCGCCTTTCTTCAAAAGTCTGTCCTGATTTCCATAAGCAGCATCTAGATGTGGCTTATTGAGTTGCTAAATTCTAATTGTATTAGATGGAGTATCTCAGAAACGCTGTAACCTGTGTTTATGGTTTGGGTGATGTGCTGTTTCTTGTTTCTTGTTTGCGAGAGTTGATATTCCGTGTGCGTTTAGTGTGGTATCAGGATCAGAGCAGATAGCATCCTCTTATCGCTGTGTTATATTCTTTTCTATGGGACAATATTTTTGGCATTACCAATGTAATCTGGAGTATCTGCCTGGTTGTGTACTGCGTATGTGTGTGTGTGCGTGTGTGTGTGTGCACGTGTGTGGTTACTCTGTTCAGCTTTGTGGCACTATGCTATACCAGATGGGGAGTGAAGCCGCACCACTCTCATAAGTACGCAGTGCCACCATGTGTTGGATGGTGATACTGCAGGTCAGTGGTTATCTCTGGCCTTGATAAGGACTAAGAGAACTGTACTGGGAGAAGATGTAGACGACAAAGCAAGATTACCTTTAAGTCCCCGGTTGAGCTTATGTACGTCTCTGCTTACATACCTGTCTCGCTTGTTCCTGTGCATGTTTGTGGTTGCGTGTTGCTGTACGTGCTTGGGTCTGTGTGCATGTGTGTGTGCGCATGTGTGCGCGTGTGTGCTTGTGTGTGTGTGTGCGTGTGCGTGCGTGCGTGCGTGGGTGCTTTCGTGCGTGGGTGCGTGCGTGCGTGCGTGTGTGTGTGTGTGTGCTCGTGTGTGTTTGTGTGCGTGTGCGTGCGTGCGTGGGTGCGTGCGTGCGTGCGTGTGTGTGTGTGTGTGTGTGCGTGCGTGCGCGTGTGTGTGTGTGTGTGTGTGTGTGTGTGTGTGTGTGTGTGTGTGTGTGCTGGGCGGGTGGGTGGGTTGGTGGGTGGGTGGGTGAGCTGTTGGGTGCCGAGGACAGGTCAGGTCCTGGGGAATGTGAGGCATCAGAGAAAGCAGACAAAACACGTCATATCCCTATCATGTGAATAACTGCCTCTCAAATGTACAGTAATCTACTGGCCCATCAGCGGCAGAGACTGTACGGTACAAAGACAGCCAGGCTGGCTGGAATAAAGCCTCTTCATGACATGTTGAAGGCTTGTTTATGTGTACACCTCCGATTTATATCAACGTTACAACTCCACACTGTTGTGGAAAACCCAATCCAACAATTAGGCAGATACTAATTTAATGGTATAGTAGGATTGATTTGAATACATACAAGCAGCTGCAAGGTAGATCTGTCTCTCAGTCATGATCTCCAAAGAGTAAATGGTTACATGTCCCTTATATAGTGGGAGATGGTAATATATTGTTGTTACGCAACCGTTCTTTTATACAAGCAGCAGTTCCGGAACACAATGGCCGGAGTCTATGAAGTGCATCACAGTTCAACACAGAACAGAGTACGAACCTTGAGAAGTTACAACAGCTCACCTCAATTCTGCCAGCGCAACACTCACGCACATACAAAATCATATTCACATACTCTCACTGCTGATGCTGTACACCGAGTGTACAAAAAATGACATAGGCTGCTCTTTCCATGACATAGACTGACCAGGTGAATCCAGGCGAAAGCTATGTACCCTTAATGATGTCACTTAAATCCACTCCAATAAGTGTAGATCAGTGCTCTCCAACTGACGGTCCGTGTGTGATTTTATCTGAGGTAAAGAAAAAGTTGAACACAAGACTGTAAAAACACCAGCAAATCAGCTCCAAGTGATTTTAATTCTGGAAACCTGTTCTAAAGTATTCTCATGCAGAATAGAGACAGATACAGTCTGTCATCATATACAAATGTAAGGAAGGTCTGAAATGATTCTGTTTTAGTTAAATATTGTATCCGTTTGAGTTTCTTGTGGTCGATTTGCAGTTTGCAAATGATTTGTAAATATGTTCCGGCCTCTGACCATCCGCTCAAGAAAAGAATTGTCCCGCGGCTGAATCTAGTTGATGATCTCTGGTGTAGATGAAGGGGAGGAGACAGGGTAAAGAAATTGTTTTAAGCCTTGAGACAATTGAGACATGGATTGTATATATGTGCTATTCAGAGGGTAAATGGGTAAGAGAAAAGATTTAAGTGCCTATTAACAGGATATGGTAGTAGGTTCCAGGTGCACTGGTTTGTGTCAAGAACTGCGACACTGCTGGGTTTTTCACGCTCAACAGTTTCCTGTGTGTATCAAGAATGGTCCACCACCCGAAGGACATCCAGCCAACTTGACACAACTTTGGGAAGCATTGGAGTCAATGTGTGCCAGCATCCCTGTAGAATGCCTTTCGACACCTTGTAGAGTCCACGCCTTGACGAATTGAGGCTGTTCTGAGGGCAAACGGAGATGCAACTCCTAATGTTCCTAATGGTTTGTACAATCAGTGTACACGTCGTGTTTGTGCATGCGCGAGCTTACATCCGCGTGTGTATGTGTGTCTGAGTTGTAGCCGTGTGCCTGCGTGTGTGTGTCTGAGTTGTAGCCGTGTGCCTGCGTGTGTGTGTTTGTGCGTCTGTGAGCTCTGACTGGACAGGCAGGTTTCCTACCTCCTGGCGCCAGCGGGGATGAAAGCTTCACGCTTGGGCTGAGATTACCTGTGCGGGCGCCCTGTGTGGTGTGTTTATCAAGCATCCCTTTTTTGTTCCCATTTCCCCCTCAGCTTGCGTCGTTTAGGACAGTCCAGGAAGGGCTGCAGTGGGCCAAGTAAAGGCAGGGGTGGGTGGGTGTCATCACGCACACCTCGCTTCGCCGTGAACCCCTCACCTGGTGGTGACCCGCCTGCGGGTGTTTTCACCTGGTTATCACCGTGACGATAAAGCCCCGCGCCATGACAGAGGAATGAAAACAGTTTTAGAGAGGCCAGACAGACAGGAGTCAGAGACGTAGCCTAGCGCATCACGAGGACATACCGGCATGAGGCTAAACACACTCCACCCCACCCTGCTCTAATCTAGAAACATTCACAACCCCTTAGTATCACTCAGGTCCCCAAAACATATCACTCTCTTTCCTATCTAGCTATCTTAGATGACTGCCACATACCCACCCACACACATCCAGCCCAGGACATTCAGTCTCTACCTAGCACCATTGTTTACATGGTAGCAGTGTTCAGCTGGAACACTTAACTATTCCAGGCATGTGCAACATTCAAGTGTGGGACCATAGTGGCCTTTCTGGTGAGTGTCAGTTGTGTGTGTAACGACCGTGTAGTGTGTGAGTGACATGAGTCAAGAGGCTTTCAATTGGTGTGACTGTGATGGCGTTAGATTGACTACGCACAACAGCGTTTGGCAGCTTGTGGGGGATCTTTGTCTCTTTAAGAGTAAAAAAAAGCATGTGAAAACATTCAGTTGGAATGCGACAGTTGTGTTTAAACAGGGTCAATGCAGAGAGCTGTACCACTAGTCGAATCTAGACTGTGCCCAAATCCCCCCAATCCTTGACTTACCCTCCATATCAACCCTACCACTTCCACTTCCTCATCAACCCTACCACTTCCTCATTCCTCATGTCTCCATACCCCCACTCTCTTCTTTCCCTCTCTCTGCCACAGGCCCCAAAGCCCCAAGATGCTGGTTAAATTACCCATCATGCCCTTGACCTTGGAGGTCACCCAGCATTGCAGGATGAAGCTTTGGGTGCCCAGGGAGAGGGAGTGAGGGAGGCAGAGAGAGTGAGAGAGAGAGTGAGAGAGAGAGAGAGAGAGAGAGTGAGGGAGGGAGGGAGGCAGAGAGAGAGAGAGAGAGAGAGAGAGAGAGAGAGGAAGGGTGGCAGAGAGAGCGGGGATGGTTGAGTGAGTGAGGGGGAGAGAGAGTGAGGGAAAGGAGGAGAGGTGGAGAGATGGAGGGAGAGGGATAGAGTGAGTGAGAGAGTGAAGGCCTCAGCCTCAGCCCTGGCTGCTCACTCTTATCTCTCCCGCTTGGTGGAGTTTTAAATTATTCATTCCCTGCTGCTCCCGCCGACTTACACATCTCCATCACACGGCTGCCCGCATCCGCCCGGGGAACAGGCGGTCGCCACGGCAACCTTATCACAGATCGCAGATTTCGGCTCCAGAAATGAAATAAAAGAGGAAATTGGCTGTATTAGCATAAGAGGAGTCAGCCTGGAGTTGAATACACACATCACCCCCAAAGCACGTACAGCCCCCCCCCCTCCTTATCAGCACTGTCTGATCGCTGCTCTCCTTTTCTTTTTTTTAGTCCTGCTTCCCGCCCCCTCACTCTTTGTTCCTGCTCGCGCTGAGGGAAGAATGGAAGCAGGGGCTGATGGGTAGAAAATAGATGTGGTAGTGGCAACCTCTGACCTTTTCAGAACGAGTAAACAATGAGTAATAACCTGGGAGACGTGACTCAGCTGTCGTCGGGGGCGACAGACTGACAGCCCGCTTTATTTCCTGTCCAATAGGACCTTTTCTCCCCATCGTGTTTTTTTTAATCAAATGTTATTATTGCCGTGTTTTTTTTCTTTCTGTTATCGTTTCACCTGGTCTTTCGAGACCTGATATCCCGATTTGTTTGAGCGGGGGACTGACTGTGACCTTAAAGAAAAGGTGTGACATGTTTGTTTGGCTTTCTGATGACTGTGTAACTATATGTAACTTCTTGGCTGTATTCAGTCCAAGGCAATCAGTCCTTTATAGGCCCTTCGGTCCCCATTACCATCCTCTGTCAATACATATCTCTTATAGGCATCAAACCCCCTCCATCACTGTACAACCACAAAAACCAGGACACTAAGCAGACTCTTTAGAGCAGAGCTGTAAATGTGTTTTCTCCTTAGCACCTCTTCTCCCTCCACAAGTGGTCCCTGATTCCCTCCCTCCCTCTCCTCCTCTCCTCTGCTCCCCCTTTCTCACGCCTCTCTCCCCTAATTGAAGTTAAACAGCTGAAAAATGGTCTTCATGCCTCCCCAGATGGTTTTAAATGTAGACATTCTCTCTCACTTAGATTGACACGTCCCTGGGGAGGTGTGTGTGTGTGTCTGTTATGGAAATGATTTCCCCACTCACTCACATCTATTGTGTAAATCAGAGCAGCATGGGGTCCCTGTGGGACAATAACACCAATGTCAATTATCATCATTGTCATCATTACCGAAACTTTATTGTAATGTTTCTCTGTTTCTCTGTATGTTCCCCAATGACTACCAAGGCATAGATGTATCTGAATTAATGATTTAATGATGGTTACGAATGAATGAACTCTCTTTAACTCTCTTTAGCTCTCTTTAACTCTCTTTAACTCTCTTTAACTCTCTTTAACTCTCTTTAGCTCTCTTTAACTCTCTTTAACTCTATTTAACTCTCTTTAACTCTCTTTAACTCTCTTTAGCTCTCTTTAACTCTCTTTAACTCTCTTTAACTCTCTTTAACTCTCTTTTTGAAGTCTCTTTAAAGTGACGCTCCAGAAGGTGGTGCTCACGAGCAAAAAACGGGACCCTGTTTTTATGGCATACTTTTATTCTGATTTATTGGATGTTCTGGTCCTGAGCCTTCAGTGTGTTAGTAGAACAGGTTTGTGAACTCAGTCCCAGGACCAGCTGGATGAGGGGAATCTTTTCTTTGCTCAGCTCTTGGCATTGCAGGGCTTGGTAATGATATGAGAGGGGGTCACTGTATTTTAGATGTTTCCGAAACTGCTCTTTTTTGAGTTTTTATTATTAGTGGATATTGGCCTAATTCTGCCCTGCATGCATTGTTTGTAGTTTTTCTCTGGACATGTAGGATAATCTTACAGAACTCTGCATGCAGGGTTTCAATGGGGTGTTTGTCCCATTGATGAAATCTTGTTTTGCAAGTGGACCCCACACCTCACTGCCATAAAGTGCAATTGGTTCAATGACACATTCAATTAGTTTTAGCCAAATATTAATAGGTTAATAGGCATTTCAAATTGAATTTGTTTTTTAATGGTCTCTCTCTCTCTCCCTCTCTCTCTCTCTCTCTCTCTCTCTCTCTCTCTCTCTCTCTCTTTCTCCACTACCCATCTCCCTCTCTGCTCTGATGTGTCTCTGGATGAGTTCAGTCTTAAATCTGGACCTGGAGAGCCATCAGAAATCTCCTCCAGAACCACAGAGAGAGCCCAGACCAGATCAAACTTACTCCTGAGGCCAGCTCTCCCACTGGACCTCTCCCAAACACCCCCTCCCCTCCCCTCCCCCACCCTCACCCTATACTGCCCCCTTGTGGCCCCTAGGGCATGTAAACCCTGTTGTCTTGGTTTGAGAGAGTCCTCCTACTTCTTTAGTAGCAGTGCTGATGGCTCTCTAGGGATGGTGGTTGGTCTATGAGGAGGAGATAACTAGACGCTATGCAGTTCTGACCCAGACCAGACACTCCACCCCCTCTTGTCCTTTCACAGGGCCTCATCCAGTCTCCCTTTATAGTGGTTTCTCTCAGCTCTTCCTGTCCCCACGACACTGTCTGTCACTGTCCTCTCAGCCAAACCAGGGCTAGTTTCTGGGCCCCTGTTGTATGTTCCCATAGAGGAAAGATGATCAGGAAGAGAGGAGATGTAGATAGACAGATTCAAACGCTGAGACCCAGACAGTTGTGGGTGTAGTGGGTGGGTTATTTTACACTATCTATAGCCCCATGGGGTCAGAATTGGAGTAAACTCCAAAGCATCTCACTTATTGTACTAATGGCACTCTAACAACACAACTTTAGTGTCTGGTATCTACGTGTTCGCATAGAAAACTAGGAATAATGGCCAAAAGTCCAAAGGTCATTTTTCATACATCCTCTAACCTCTAACCTCGCAGGCTTCAGCTCAGTGTGAGAACAGGCCTTAGACCGTGTTCGTCTACTTATTTCTCTGGCTACGCTGTAAGATGCTGTCTTAGTGACATTGTGCAAAGTCGATTCCTCAATTCTAAATAACACTCTATTTGCAGCAGTTAATTCGAAAGAATTCTCAATGAACTTCTTTCTCTTCTCCCCTTTCATCTATTCATCTACGTTTATTACAAGTGCCTTCTTGTTCCAGGGCCACTATCTCCTCGAGGGGCTCTTTACTGGTTGTCCTAACATTCTAATTCCCCATGCGTCCCCATGGTGACGTCAGCGTCGTTGGTTTGTCAAGCTGTTAATCTGGTTAGATGATGAATACTTGGTAACAGTAGGAGAGCGGTCTAAAACGGTCCAGCCAGCCAGGCATCTATCCTGCAGTTTGCTCTACTCGTTGGTGGTCCAGAGGATTTTTTAACTAAAGCTTCTCTCCCTGTTTGATTGTACAGCTTGGTTGGTAAATGGTTGGAGGCTGATCGCAGCCTACGTGTGATTTCACATGGGGCTAAAGAGACGCTCAGTGCCTGTAGCTCTGTCCCACCCACACACAGTCTGCTCTGCAAACAGATCCACCACTCACTCACACTCACAATCGGGTGTGTAGGTTTGCTGTGAACCGCCTGTGGTGATGGAGGGAGCAGGGAGGGGTGAGTGTGTGTTTGTATTTATTGTGTTTGTGTTTGTGCGTGTGGCTCGGTATGTGTCAGTCCCAAGACCACACATCCAGGAAGGTTCTCTCTCTCGCTCTCTCTCTCTCCCTCTCTCTCTCACACACACACCGTGGCAGGCGGCTCTAGCTACCCCTCCTGTAATGTTAACTGACAGGGTGAGACAGGAGACAATGATGATCCTGCACCGTCCAAAACTGGATCGCTCCCTCTCCCTCTCCCTCCCTCTCGCTCTCGTCAAGCCCTTGTTCCTGTCCCTTGCCCTGGTGTCCGAGACCAGATAACCACAGCAGGGACCGGAGCGGGTCTGGGGGAACGAATCCCAGAGGTGGAGGGCTTTGGATGCAGACGCTGTATTTCTGGTGAGGAGCACGGGTGCAAAGGGGCTGATACCCCACTGGATTGTGGGTAGTGGTATCACACTCTTTCCTGCGCCCTCGGGGCTGAGGCGGAAGATACTGTCTCTCGTGTTCAGTCAGACCAGCGTCTCCGTGTTGGTCATGGGAGATTTAGGGAGCGGGACGAGGAGCTGTGAATGGTACCATTGCGTGTTAGAGACTGGCATCCCAAGATGGCAGCCACCGTGTAGTCATGTTTGGACAAGTGTTTGTTTGCAGTGGGATAACGTCATGGACATTTTAACAAAGGGGATTTAAAACGAGTTGTCGAACACAACAACTCCAGCCCCATATTTGATGTAGCTACAGTATGGAGAAAGGAGAAAGGGGAACTCTTCTGACAGTGTGAGTTTAGTTCATGTGGCATTGTAGAGCCACAATGGACCAAGGAGGAAGCCATGTTTCTTTTGAAGTATATCCTTATAGGTGTTTAACACTTTATTCAGATAGTAAGGAAATGAGAGAAACAACAGATCTCCAGTGGGGAGTTGGACAGGAGACGTTCCAGGGAGTGTTACCAATGAACCACAGCTCTGCACAAAAACACATGTTTCTTTACCATTCGTGCATTCAAGCCCCTAAAAACATGATCCGTTTGATTTGATTGGTATTAAAACATGACGCGTTGATGAGAACTGGACTTCTGATAGGCCGGTAGTCTGAGGTTTTCATGTCATATCTCAACCTCTAAACGTCCTCTCAGCAAAACATGGTGTAAAATAGATAGCCAATACAAGAGACATGTAAATAGAAATACGTGTGTGTGTGTGTGTGTGTGTGTGTGTGTGTGTGTGTGTGTGTGTGTGAGTGTGTGAGTGTGTGAGTGTGTGTGTGTGTGTGTGTGTGTGTGTGTGTGTGTGTGTGTGTGTGTGTGTGTGTGTGTGTGTGTGTGTGTGTGTGTATGTGTGTGTAGCGGAGGGAGAAGAAAGCAGGCCCATAAATCCTAGTGCTATCAGTGGTCCAGTCTCAACCACCCTCGTGTTCCTTTATTGAATGTTATTGTAGCCGGACAGACCCCTAGATGATATTTCCTGGTCCCAAATCAAGATCAGAGACAGGGGGGAGGCAGGAGGAGGATGGAAGGAAAATGAGAAATGAGAGATGGAGGATGAGGAAGAAGGGATGAGGGTTGGAGGGTTGGGGGTGGTGGATTTAGGCACAAAGAGAAAAGAAAAGGAGAAAGGGAACGATTTACGGAATTCCTGTTAGGGAATACATAATGGGAATCCAGGGGGTGTGAGGAGAGGTGGGAGATGGGAGATGGGATCATCCCACTGGGGTGTATGAAGCAACACGTCTATGGTCTCGGAAAGTAGATGTGGATGACTGAATCAGTTGGTTGGAAAAAGGAGGAGTGAGAAAAGAAAATGTTTCACAATACAAACATTATAATCTGAGTTTGTGTCACGGGTCGGCTTGAGCTTTAAAGTCAGAACCCACACGAGTAAACAAATAAAATAACCAGTGATGATGTCGGTGATAATGTATTGAAACAATGAGTGTGAATCAAGGGGGTGGAATACAACTAGAGTGAAATCATTCTTACACCCCCTGGAATGATTCAGATAATGTTACACTATATACTTATAACATAATAGGCCAACGTTAGAGCTGAGTACCTGTGTGTTTCTGCTGTACATACAGGACATAAGTGTTTGCTTTGGTTAAAACCCCTAGTGTATTTTGCTAAGCTTTTGTTCGTCCCATGCTATATTCTTACTGTAATTGTATTTGTGTATATAGTATGTATGTGAGCCCTTCACGGTTTGTGTGGGAGGTGTGCACAGTCTGTCCTTTTCTCAATTGAATTTGCTCAACTCCTGTGTCCTCTCTTCTCCGTCCTCTCTCAAATCCTTTCGAAAAAGGTCAAAGGTAATCGAGCCGGTGAGGAGCAGGAACGTGGACGAAAATGAGCTTGTATGAAATTAGACTCTTCTACACTCGCGCATCAGGCAAATTAAGTTTACAGGGGTAGATCCCAAAACAAATGAAGTTTACAGGGGTAGATCCCAAAACAAATGAAGTTTACAGGGGTGGATCCCAAAACAAATGAAGTTTACAATGGTGGATCCCAAAACAAATGAAGTTTACAGGGGTGGATCCCAAAACAAATGAAGTTTACAATGGTGGATCCCAAAACAAATGAAGTTTACAATGGTGCGTCACTAAACAAATGAAGTTTACGATGGTGGGTCACTAAACAAATGAAGTTTACGATGGTGGATCCCAAAACAAATGAAGTTTACAATGGTGGATCCCAAGACAAATGAAGTTTACAATGGTGGATCCCAAAACAAATGAAGTTTACAATGGTGGATCCCAATACAAATTAAGTTTACAATGGTGGGTCACTAAACAAATGAAGTTTACGATGGTGGGTCACTAAACAAATGAAGTTTACAATGGTGGATCCCAAAACAAATGAAGTTTACAGGGGTGGATCCCAAAACAAATGAAGTTTACAGGGGTGGATCCCAAAACAAATTAAGTTTACAGGGGTGGATCCCAAAACAAATGAAGTTTACAATGGTGGATCCCAAAACAAATGAAGTTTACAGGGGTGGATCCCAAAACAAATGAAGTTTACAATGGTGGATCCCAAAACAAATGAAGTTTACAATGGTGGATCCCAAAACAAATGAAGTTTACAATGGTGGGTCCCTAAACAAATGAAGTTTAGAATGGTGGATCCCAAAACAAATTAAGTTCACAATGGTGGATCCCAAAACAAATGAAGTTTACAGGTGTGGTCCCAAAACAAATGAAGTTTACAATGGTGGATCCCAAAACAAATGAAGTTTACAATGGTGAATCCCCAAACAAATGAAGTTTACAGGGGTGGGTCCCAAAACAAATGAAGTTTACAATGGTGAATCCCCAAACAAATTAAGTTTACAATGGTGGATCCCAAAACAAATTAAGTTTACAGGGGTGGATCCCAAAACAAATGAAGTTTACAATGGTGGATCCCAAAACAAATGAAGTTTACAATGGTGCGTCACTAAACAAATGAAGTTTACGATGGTGGGTCACTAAACAAATGAAGTTTACGATGGTGGATCCCAAAACAAATGAAGTTTACAATGGTGGATCCCAAGACAAATTAAGTTTACAATGGTGGATCCCAAAACAAATGAAGTTTACAATGGTGGATCCCAATACAAATGAAGTTTACAATGGTGGATCCCGAAACAAATGAAGTTTACAATGGTGGATCCCAAAACAAATGAAGTTTACAATGGTGGATCCCAAAACAAATGAAGTTTACAGGGGTGGATCCCAAAACAAATGAAGTTTACAGGGGTGGATCCCAAAACAAATGAAGTTTACAGGTGTGGATCCCAAAACAAATGAAGTTTACAGGTGTGGATCCCAAAACAAATTAAGTTTACAGGGGTAGATCCCCCCCAAAAAATGAAGTTTACAGGGGTAGATCCCAAAACAAATGAGGTTTACAGATGTGGATCCCAAAACAAATGAAGTTTACATGGGTGGATCCCAAAACAAATGAAGTTTACAATGGTGGATCCCAAAACAAATGAAGTTTACGATGGTGGATCCAAAATCAACTGAAGTTTACAATGGCGGATCCCAAAACAAATGAAGTTTACAATGGTGGATCCCAAAACAAATGAAGTTTACAGGGGTGGATCCCAAAACAAATTAAGTTTACAGGGGTAGATCCCCCCCCAAAAATGAAGTTTACAGGGGTAGATCCCAAAACAAATGAAGTTTACAGGGGTAGATCCCAAAACAAATGAAGTTTACAGGGGTGGATCCCAAAACAAATGAAGTTTACAGGGGTGGATCCCAAAACAAATGAAGTTTACAATGGTGGATCCCAAAACAAATGTGTAAAGTGATAAAAACAAATGATGTTAGTTGAGCAAGACATTTCATTGATAAACCGTAGCATGTTGTTTTTAAATGTGTGCATGCGTTTCCCCTCGGACAAAACATACGCTGATTCACAGGGGGTGTGGCAGATTATTAAAACTCTTCTGAGAAGAACTCAGGTAGGATACACAAGACTATCCTCCGTGAAAGGTGGCTATTGAGGAGGGGAGGAAACTCTTCTGTTCGCCTACTAACCAATCTCCTCGACCACTTGAACACTTATCAGTTTCCGGGTCACGGATGAGAGAGGACAGAGGAGAGAGGGTGTCTGGATGGATTTTTGCCCAAATGAGAAAAGGCCTATGTCCTGCTCTGTGTGTTAGTGTGTTTCTCACTGTGTGTGTGTGTGTGTGCATGTGTGCGTGTGTGCGTACAGTAAATGTGAGTAGGCCCATCCGTAGGCGTGATTTCTTGGACTCCCCTGCGGCTATCTCCTTGCTCTTGATTCACTGGGGAATCGCTGGGAGACAGGGATAGAATGGACTCCAGAGATTGCCGTTCCACTGGTGTTTCCCAAACGTGCTTTGCTCAACATGCACCCTCACTCCAGCCCTCCCAAATTCCCCCATTCGCCACCGTCTCACCCCACACTGCGCCTTGGTAATAGAATCAAAACACCACTTTCTCTCTGTGGAACACCACCTTTTCTTTGGGGTGGGTGCGCTCCATCCCTCTTTATGGGGGATGTGGGGGGGGGGGGGGGGGGGGGGGGGGGTGAAGCGTGGAACCTTTGAATGGAGAGAGATACACAACCCACACCCCCAACGACTCCCCCCTTTTACTCACCCCCTCATCCTTCTGCCCAAATCCAGATTTACTGAGTTCTCCTCTCCTCTCCTCTCCTCTCCTCTCCTCTCCTCTCCTCTCCTCTCCTCTCCTCTCCTCTCCTCTCCTCTCCTCTCCTCTCCTCCTGTAGTTGTGCCCTCTAATGCCAGTAGCGGCTGTAGTGTGTGTGTATGTGTTTGCATGTGTGTGAACAAGAGAGGGCAGGATGGCAACTAATCTGGCCCAGCTCTAGAGGAGATAAGGCTTATTTAGTGTTTGGAGTTCCCCCGGCCCAGCGCCCAGCCCCCAGCCCCATGCGCCCAGCGCCCGCCACACTGGCACTAGAACATCTCAGACAACGCCAAGGTAGATGGAGACTGAAGATAGATCATAGCAGGCTGCTTTTTTTTTGAGTAGAAAGGATTTGATTTCATTCTGATCCCCCTCTATTTCTCTCACACACACACGCGCACGGTCACACACACACACACACACACTCACACGCAAGACACACGGACCCAAGCACGTACGCCAACACGCAACCACAAACATGCACAGGAACATGTAACTCTCAACAGGGCTTAGGCCATAGTCTGGTGGCGATCCTACGTTAGCCAGATACATGGCAATTTGACACACACACAGATAAACCCACACCATCAGCAGCATAGGACAGAAGAACAGCAGATATCCCAAGTGGTGTTATTGTGATTAGAGCAGTGTTAGTGTTAGAGATGCAGAAGTGATAATAACTGATTATATACATTATCCACTCTTCTCCCTGATTCACATCTATCCCTGTCTCCCCTCCTCTGATCTGTAGCTGGGGGGGGGGTCTACAAGGATAATGTAAAAAAAAAACTAATCTCACATCAGTAACAGACGTAGCTAACTGTCTCATTGGCCGGTTATCTACGTGTTCGACTACTTATGTGATTAGAATCACAGATCACTGTTTAGCTGTGCACTAATGATGTTGTACGTTGTTACAGTCACATTACCAACAGCACACTTTAGCGTGTAGGTGCTTGGTTTATTTGGCTGATTTCTATCTCATTGAGACATTCTTCTATTTCTCAACTTTCAAATGTAATTCAGAATGGAGGGTTGATGAAGTGTCGTTGACAATGGACGACTTTCCAATGTAATTCAGAATGGAGGGTTGATGTAGTGTCGTTGACAATGGACGACTTTCCTGCTTGCCTGGTGTCTTCCATGTTGTCCCTGGTAGCTGCGGTGAATTGGTTGTCGTGAGCGTCAGGTCCATAGCGATCCACTTGATTACTCGTTCTTGTCTCCCGCCTGCCTTTCGATCTGAGCACAGCGTGACCACACCACAGACAAAACACCCCCGCTCCGGGCCCATCCACATCAAACAGGTTACACTCCTCTACCTCTCCTTTCATCCCCTCCCTCTCTCTCTCTCTCCTTCCATTCTTTCCTCTGGACCTGCTAACCACAAGCCACCACACACCCAGCTATAGTTCTCTGTTCTTCCCTTCGTTTAACTCTTTCGGGAATCCCTCTCTTTCTTCTTCTTCTCTGATATCAATCTGTTTGCCCGTCATGGTCTCTCTCTCCTCCATCTCTCTTCCTCTCGTCCCTCGTTCTCCCTCTCGCTGTGTGGGCTGGTGTTCTACACAAGTCATATACAGGTACTAGGGCGTCCATGTTAGGACTCTGATCCAGAGAAGAAGGCAAATTATAGAAAAGAAGAAGAAAAAGAGGGAATAAGAGAAGGGAAAGAAAGGAGAGGGGGTCACAGCGCCATCATCACCACCATCATCATCAGAGCATGCCAATACCTTAATCAAGTCAACGCTAACATGTCT
Organism: Oncorhynchus mykiss; assembly: GCF_057628025.1. Classification (NCBI taxonomy): domain Eukaryota; kingdom Metazoa; phylum Chordata; class Actinopteri; order Salmoniformes; family Salmonidae; genus Oncorhynchus; species Oncorhynchus mykiss. The sequence goes on from NC_143036.1 coordinate 59,390,563, forward strand.
AACCACCCTCGAACGTTCCCCCAACGTAATGAAGTGCTACCCAGTAACGTTCCCGCAACGTAATAATGTGCACCTTCTGTCTAATTTGGCCATTATTCAGGCCTGTCAGACTGCAATTATTTAGAGCTTATCTCCCTCGCACACCACAAGACACGTTTGTCACGCTTTCACGCCGTTCAGCACACACCCTTCCGCTTGCCTCGCCCCCTCCACACGCACACACTCACATACCCCCCCCCCGCAGCCCTCTCCACACACAGACACACACACCCGAGCCGAGGCGCTATAGAAGTTCCGCTGATGACTCTCTGCGATAGCGGCCGGCCGTAGCAGCGGCTCCCTCCCCGCTATCATTACTGCATTGATTACCGTGCTCTGCTTATCATCTGCACGTATTCACCACCGTCAAGGGAGGACACACTCCCTCAACACCGCGGTGGTTTAGATTGAGATTCTGGCTTTTGTTGTTGTTGTTGTTTCTCCCCTGTGTGGGGTAGATTATTTCTACTGGCGTGACTGTTGTTGGTTAATGTCATCCACACCCCTGGACAGGTGTGAAGAAAGAAAGAAGGAAACATCGTCTTTGAATTAAGATTGTTTCTAAAAGAATGGATGATTGTGGATTCTAGAATCTTTGAGATTCAATGTGATGCCACACAAAGGGTTTAGTGAAACACACGTGGAAACACTGTTAAATGGTGATCGGGTTTCATCTGAGAGGATGAGAGGTAGAAAAGAGGGAGAGAGAGAGACAGGGAGAGAGGGAGAGAGACAGACAGAGAGAGAGAGAGAGAGAGAGAGAGAGAGAGAGAGAGAGAGAAGAGCTGCACATCTATTTGGAGTTGTAGGGTTACATTCGCCACAACAAGACCAATCTTCCAGAATAAACTGGCCATGTAATTCACAATGAAAGATAAGTAATTATGTTTTTAAGCAATAAAGTCAATGGTTATGGCCATCATTAACAGGTACCATTACCATCTCAAACAAACAGATCCTATCTGCTGAAAATAATAACATTTTTCTGAGGACACGGAGGAAATGGGGCCCCGGACAATACTAGACATCAGATAGTGTGCCTTCTTAATTCTCTCATCCCCTGTTGAATAATATCATTATCATTGGCTAATGACGATGCTGCGGCTAGCGCTTATGGAATAAGCCGATTAGACAGAGACAAACAACGAGGGGACAGGAAGCACACCAAGGCCATTTACCATGCACTTCACACAGGACAAATCACCCCTCCCACCATCTCTCTCTCCTTCTCTCCTTCTCTCCCTCTCTCTCTTACCCTCTCACTCGCGCTCCACTTCTCTCGTTATTTCTCTCTCCATGTCTCTTCCCTCCATCTTCCTCCCCCGGATTTTTGTTTAAAAGGGGCATCATCATATATTTAATTCCCTTCCTTCTCCCTCCTCCCTCTATCTCCTCTCCCCCCCCCTGTTTGTGTGGAGGTAATTGTAGATACAAAGGGAAGAAGGTCCTTATCGGCCCATAACATCTGTTGGTGTGTCAGGTGATGATGAGATGGAGCTAGCTAGCGCTGTGCTGGCGGCATGCAGGCAGGCTCCTTTAATGCAGAGAGGGGAGTGTGCAAACAAACAGCAGCAGATAGGGTCTATGCTTGTCACAATCGTTCAGGACCGTGATCTATCTTCCCCCTGCATTCGTTCCTTCTCTCTCTTGCGCTCTTTTGCTCCTTCTTTCGCTCGTGCTCGAGTGCCTATGTTCCTATGTTCCTTTCTCTCTCTCTCTCTCTCTCTCTCTTTCTCCTCACCCTCCCCTTTTGGATTAAATTCCCTCTCTTCCTCCTCATACTCTCTCCATCTCTCTCATTCTGTCTATCCTTGGATTGAATCTCTCTTTGTCTTGGGTGTGTGTTGGTTTGCTTGCGTCGTGGTTCTGTGAATGTATGCTCACAGTGTGCCCACAGGGGCCATGGGTTGACCAGTATGATGAGATGGTGGTGTATACAAGAGATAACAGAGAAATGGAGGAGAGAGAGAGAGAAAGGGATAAGAGACATCAGAGGAATGGAGGACAGAGAGAGAGAGAGAGGGATAAGAGACATCAGAGGAATGGAGGACAGAGAGAGAGAGAGAGAGAGAGAGGGATAAGAGACATCAGAGGAATGGAGGACAGAGAGAGAGAGAGAGAGGGATAAGAGACATCAGAGGAATGGAGGACAGAGGGAGGGATAAGAGACATCAGAGAAATGTTGGAGAGAGAGAGAGGGATAAGAGACATCAGAGAAATGGAGGAGAGAGAGGGCTATAAGAGATGAGGGGGCTAATGCTAGAGAGAGGTGGTTGTATTGCATTGGAAGAATTGTCTCCTGTCAAAATGGTTCATCATGTTGCAGTTGTCAACTTCATCGCCGTCTTCATCATCCGTTCAAACACAGGCCACCTTCTAGGGCCCATTTGCTCAATGCCAAGTCCAGACCTAATGTGAAGGCCAAAGAGACATCTTCATGCTGTACAATAACCATGTGCAACGCTAGCAGAAGGAAACACAACACCCTTAACGGTCTGTCAGCAGAAACAATATTTCTCTCTTTTCCCTCCATATTAAATGTTATTTCATCACCATGTCTGTTAGGTTGTATGAAGGAGCACTTTAAACATGTCCTGCCCTCTAAAGCACTCTTAAGCACACAGACATAATGTCATTGTCAGGAGGTCTGTGGCAGCTAAATCAATAAGCAGTAATTCCTGTAGTGAGGGCCGAGGGCCCTAGCTAGCGTCCAGGCTCAGCTCTGCTTTGCCCTGCCTGTCCCCCCGATCTAGGATGTCCTCTAATGGACCAGGCTAGATCTAATCACAGCTGTAATTGAAATTTACTTTGAAGCTTTCAATCCAGTGGAATATTTACGAGGAAAACGAGGAAGAGGAGGTGAAACTCAATCTACTGGTCTGGACCCTCTCAGACCTGATCTGATCTGCAGCTAACACTGGTCAATAATAGATGAGATGCATTGACATTGGGTTTCAATCTTTTTGTTGTTGTCTTTCTTCTGTTTGTGCATTTGCTTCCATTTTCCATAAACATTTTTAACACTTTTATCTTACTTAATTCCAAATGAATTATGAAAACTATATACAGTATGAAACATACAGTATTCATTAAAGAGATTGGTTTGTGGTATTAACTAGTCCAGGAAAAGCTGATTGAAATTCTCTTTCAATTGTGCATCAGGTGTGGGAAGGACATCTCCAGACTGGAGATGATGGCGACCGAGAGAGACCAAGATGGAGACCCAGTAAGGATGATGAAGCTGTAAGGTGGTGGAAAGTGAGGCAACATGTCTACCGTTTATTGTATGGATGTGTGCAATGTCTATGTAGGGACTGTTGCTTTGTTGTGATAGTGTTGTGTAGTGGTTGCTGTTGTGGTTGTGACAGTGTTGTGTGGGGGTTGTTGTGTGGTTGTGATAGTGCTGTGTAGTGGTTGTTGTGTGTTTGTTATAGTGTTATGTAGTGGTTGATGTGTGGTTGTGATTGTGTTATGTGGGGGTTGTTGTGTGGTTGTTGTGTGGTTGTGATAGTGTTGTGTAGGTGTTTTGTGTGGTTGTGATAGTGTTGTGTAGTGGTTGTTGTGTGGTTGTGATAGTGTTATGATAGTGTTGGCGTGATTCCTGGCAGTGGCTCTCTGATTGATAAAGCTGACTGCGGAGGGGCAGCGTGAGATGAAGAGCAGTCTGATAGCAGAGAGCTAGATACTCTGAGATTCACTGTGTGCCAGATACTGATAACACAGAGAGAGGGAGAGAGAGAGAGAGAGAGAGAGAGAGAGAGAGAGTGGGAGAGAGGGGGAGAGAGAGAAGGAGTGGGGGAAAAGGAATAGAGAGAGTGTCAGATTGGAATGGGAAGAAGGAGGCGACCAATTTCTAATTTCATCCCAGGCATAAACACTCTGCTCTGAGTCCCTCAGACACTGGCCTCACACAGACAAGGAACAAGCTTCGTCATCCTCCTCACTATATGGTTTGACACTCACTCTCTCTCTCTCTCTCTCTCTCTCTCTCTCTCTCTCTCTCTCTCTCTCTCTCTCTCTCTCTCTCTCTCTCTCTCATATATATATATGTATGTATATATATATATATCTCATTCTCTGTCTGTCTCTATTTCTCTACCTCTGTGTCTCTTGTTATTACTAACTGCCTGTGGAAGATGAAGTAAAGCAGGTGAATTTATGTGGTTGGTCTCCCCTGTCAGAAGAAATGTATGTTTTGTGATAGCACTCTGAGAAAAATGTACCTTCTCCTCCTCTGTCTGGGTATCAATAACACTCTTCTACCATCCCTCTTTTGCAACCTTTCCACTTTCCCCCCTCATTACTTCTGCCTTATCTATCCATTTTATCTCTCTCATTTTCTGCACCATCTTTCCTCTTCCTCGCCTTCCTCTCTCATGGTGACGTCACAAGGTTCTCTGTCGCCAGGGAGACGGAACTGGTTCTAGAACATGTGACGGCGGCTTGCTCTGTCACAAGGTTAATGACGCAACTGACTGTTGCACGCAAACACACACACACGCACAACGTCCACCTGGTCACAGGTCATATAACCTGCTATTCAAGTAAAGATATGACCTGGAGTTCACACATACCTGTCAGTCAGGTAGAGGATTGCAGTGAGACATCTAATCAATTTATAGAATGCAGTTAGGGCCATTCCACACATGGCAGTCATACCAGGACTGTCACAGACACCTGATATCCAGTGCCTTACAGGCACTACTGAAGTCTACAAGCAAAGAGACTCAACTCACTTCACGATGTATCATCACCTTAACGCTCAGTCACCCATTCTACTGTCTCTGGGAAGTCTCTGACCTGGGTCATGTTCATTAGGAATTTCAGTACTTCAGCGTAACGCTTCCTACAGGTTTCTTCTTGGTTCTATTTAAAGTCATGTTCTCAAATTGTTCCAAGAACGTTCAGAAAACAGTTCATAAAAACCACAGAAAACTTTAGTAACGTCCAGAGAAATCAAACGTTATTTAAAAACGTATACAGTACATTCAGTGCTCATCATCAACAAAACTCTCTCTATCCTCTATCTTGTTAACTGTGTTCAGGTGTGTAGGCCACGCCCACTAATTGGCCACACCTGATCTTAATGAATGCTTAATTCCTTTGAAATGGGGTCTGTCTGAATAGACTAAAATAAACAGCTTTGTATACGTAAAAAAAAAAAAAACATAGCATGCCAGCTCCCTCCTGGTGGCGCTGTGAACTAATTCCATGATTAGAGAAAAGCAGATTAAAGGTTTGAATCTTTCTGATGCCGTGTCACAAAAAAAATAAAATGTGTTTGCATGATTAATGTATTCTCCACAAATCTGTGCTAAACAAATTGGCCTTTCACACTACATTTTACACCATCTCTTTACATGCTACTTCACAGGGACTCTTGAATAAGAAAAAAATGTGAGATTTGATGTTGCACTTCTGAGTATTAAGACTAAATTACTACATTTGCCAGGATTTCGCTTGAACACTTTTCTAAAGAGAATTGTGTTGTGGAGATTGTCAACCCTAAGAAACTGCTAAACGGGGAGAAAGCCTCACTGCTGGTCTTTACTTCTGCTGAACCTGCCCAGATGTTGGGGTGTCTCTTTGTAGACTTTAAAGCAGTGTGTTGTGTTGCTGAAGTCTATAGCTGCATTTTATTAATTCACGTAGACAGGCACAGTGCAGCTCTCATCTAGGGTGGTCTTGTGCCCAACAACTCTTCCATAGTACAAATCTTTAGAAATGAAGACTGATGCATCATTATCTATTGTGTTTAGCTTAGCCCCGATTCATAGTCATTTGTGATTTATAATCATTACAGGGGATTGTGTCCAATACAGAGTAGTGGTTTTAAATATGAATATTTATACCGCCTGTTTTAACATACTAATTCACACATGTTGCTGGATTTGGGATGTTAGTTGTGATGAGTAGGCACAAGCCTCAGACGCTCTGAGAAGTAGTTTCCATCGTTCCCTTTCATTCCCGTCAGGGTGAGGCCGGCTGGGGCGGAGGGGTTTTGGAGACATCGACCAGCAGGAAAATAAAAGAGGGGCTGCGTCAGACCATCAATGCTTCTGTGTTTGGTCTGCTCTAATTGATGTAATGAATGTGATTAGCTACTATCTGTGCGATCGTAGACCCTGCCCCTCCGCCCCGTCCTGTCCTTATCTACACTGGGCTTCCTGGGCGCTACGCAGCCGGCCCATAATGCATCACCATGGCTGAAGACCGCCTCTGTCTCCGTGACAGGGAGGGAGATGGATGGGCACCAAGTTGCTGTAGTTACCGGACAAAGCCTCACGAGCAACACAGAATGGCACAAAGACATGCACATATAGCCTAGTCTAATGCATACATTCTCACTTGAAGCCACAATCACACCCACATCACACAAAAGCATAAACACAAATGAATAACCGACAACAACCCATGTGATGCAGTTACTGATGGATAGTTGTACAGAGACTGTATTTTCCTGCCAATTCCTAGCAAATACTTTAAAGCCTGAGAATCAACCTAGGGCATTCTTGAACTGCCAAATGTGTATACCAAACTCTTAAACTCACAATGGACTTCTCTTTAAGTTGGTTACTATCCTCTTTGAGTTCTTAAGACCGTCGGACAGGACAGGATGAACACAGAGAGCATTCTGTTATTAAGCAACATTGTCATCCTGTGGAGGGAAGTTGACTTGCAAAGTGGAGAATCCTGGCTATAATACGATTCTGTGGAGTGCACTGCCCCTCTGTGGTTACGAGAAAATAGTATGTCCTTTCATTATTGGTTTGGTAAAAAATGAAAATTCCACTCAAGTGCACCTATCATTTCTCACCAGCAGGTGGTAGTATGACACTCCACTGACAATAACACTGCTGCCTTAAGAGAGAGTTCGACATGCAATAAACTGATGATGTGGAATAAGTCAAAGTCAATTTGAAGTCAATGGCTTTAGTGAATGAATCATTGTTTAGATGTATTACTTCATGCTTTGTAATGAGACCTCATAATAATCCATAACAGAGTCTATCACCATTGTGAGTTAATGGTGGTGGTGTTTATGCTAGTCATCAGTATTGATCACCTAGCTTCTCCATCATTATAGTAGATGATACTGTGTGGATCCTACAGCATATCTATAGCATCAGAATCTAACCATTAAAATGCCCATTACCCATTTAATGGACTGAAGCTTGTTGATATGTCTATTACAAGAGAAACAACCCCATACAGACTACTTATTAAACCCCTTTACAGGTGATTCCACCTGTGTAATCATAGAGTGAACTTTAACCTCTGCCACTGTGACAATAGCCAGCTACATTCTTATAGAGAGAGAAAAAGCAAGGGATTGTGGAAGGAGCAGGTGAACAGAAAGGGTGATTTCTATGAGATCATTAAAGTATGGAGAGAAAGTAAGAGTGTGGGGGGAGAGAGAGACATATAATTAGTGAGAAATCAAGAGAGCAGGTGTACAGACAGACACATAGATAGACAGATAGACATAACGAACGACGTAGTGAAGGGTTGACAGGAGTTCAGTCTCTCTGTAGCGGTAACGAGCGGTAGGGGTAACCTCACACCCCTCCACTCCCCTTTGGCCCTCAGCCTGCTCTGCCATTACCGGTTACTGGGGCTCAGAGCTGAGAGGCCTCCTGGTATCCTGGTAATAACTGTAGCATTGATCCCTCCTCCTTGGCCAGCCAATTACAGAACAGAACAGCCTCCATATTGTCTAATGAGCAGCAATCGCTCCTGTGGCAATTACTGAGGCATTCTGCAACCGAACAGAGAGGGTGGACCTTATATTCTACACACAACAGACAGTATAGTGTAGAACAGAACAGAATAGTGCACAGAACAGAACAGTATAGCAGAGCATGGACAGAATTTATCGTTTTCATTGACATGACTATCAATTGATCATCTCTCTCTCGACAAACTAAACACCATCTTCGCCCGCTTCGAGGAAAACAACACCGAGCCGCAGACATGGGCCCCCGCTGTTCACGAGGACTGTGTGCTCCCGATCTCCGTGGCCGATGTGATTAAGATATTCAAGCGTGTAAACCCTCGCAAGGCTGCCGGACCATACTGCATCCAAAGCCGTGCCCTCATAACATGTGCACACCAGTTGGCTGGAGTGTTACGGACATATTCAATCTCTCCCTGCCCCAGTCTGTTGTCCCCACTTGCTTTAGGATGTCCACCAATGTTTATGTACTCCCTCCTGTACTCCCTGTTCACACATGACTGCATGACTATGCACATGTCCAACTCAATCATCAAGTTTGCTCAAGACACAACAGTGGTAGGCCTGATTACCAACAATGATATGAAAGCCAACAGGGAGGAGGTAAAGAGCCCTGGCAGAGTGGTGCCAGGAAAATAACCTCTCCCTCTGGCAACAAAACAAAAGAGCTGATGGTGAACTACAGGAGACAGCAGAGAGAGTACACTCCAATCCACATCGACGGGGAAGCAGTAGCAGCAGTGGAGAGAGTGAAAAGCTTCAAGTTCCACGGCATGTACATCACAGAGGACCTGAAATGGTCCCTCCACACCAACAGCATGTTGAAGAAGGCGCAACAGCACCTCCTCAACCTCAGGAGGCTAAAGAAATTCCGCTTGGCCCCTAAGTCCCTCATGAACTTCTACAGATGCACCATTGAGAGCATTCCGCAGGGCTGTATCACCACCTCATCAAATCACAACTGCACTGTCCGCAACTGCAGGGCTCTCCAGAGGGTGGTGCTGTCAGCCCAACGCATCACAAGGGGAACACTGCCTGCCCTCCAAGACATCTACAGCACCCAGTGTCACAGGAAGGCCAAGAAGACCTCAGCCACCCGTGCTACTGCCTGTTCACCCCACTAGCATCTAGAAGGCAGAGACACTAAAGGTAGAGTGGGGCAAAAAAGTATTTAGTCAGCCACCAATAGTGCAAGTTCTCCCACTTAAAAATATGAGAGAGGCCTGTAATTAGGTACACTTCAACTATGACAGACAAAATGAGAAAAAAAATGCAGAAAATCACATTGTAGGATTTTTTATGAATTTATTTGCAAATTATGGTGGAAAATAAGTATTTGGTCAATAACAAAGATGTATCTCAATACTTTGTTATATACCCTTTGTTTGCAATGACAGAGGTCAAACGTTTTCTGTAAGTCTTCACAAGGTTTTCACACACTGTTGCTGGTATTTTGGCCCATTCCTCCATCTCCTCTAGAGCAGTGATGTTTTGGGGCTGTTGCTGGGCAACACGGACTTTCAACTCCCTCCAAAGATGTTCTATGGGGTTGAGATCTGGAGACTGGCTAGGCCACTCCAGGACCTTGAAATGCTTCTTATGAAGCCACTCCTTCGTTGCCCGGGCGGTGTGTTTGGGATCATTGTCATGCTGAAAGACCCAGCCACGTTTCATCTTCAATGCCCAAACTTCAGACGGGCCTGGACATGTACTGGCTTAAGCAGGGGGACACGTCTGGCACTGCAGAATTTGAGTCCCTGGCGGCGTAGTGTGTTACTGATGGTAGGCTTTGTTACTTTGGTCCCAGCTCTCTGCAGGTCATTCACTAGGTCCCCCCGTGTGGTTTTGGGATTTTTGTAATCATTTTGACCCCACGGGGTGAGATCTTGCGTGGAGCCCCAGCTCGAGGGAGATTATCAGTGGTCTTGTATGTCTTCCATTTCCTAATAATTGCTCCCACAGCTGATTTCTTCAAACCAAGCTGCTTACCTATTGCAGATTCAGTCTTCCCAGCCTGGTGCAGGTCTACAATTTTGTTTCTGGTGTCCTTTGACAGCTCTTTGGTCTTGGCCATAGTGGAGTTTGGAGTGTGACTATTTAAGGTTGTCTTTTATACTGATAACAAGGTCAAACAGGTGCCATTAATACAGGTAACGAGTGGAGGACAGAGGAGCTTCTTAAAGAAGAAGTTACAGGTCTGTGAGAGCCAGAAATATTGCTTGTTTGTAGGTGACCAAATACTTATTTTCCACCATAATTTGTAAATAAATTCATAAAAAATCCTACAATGTGATTTTCTGGATTTTTTTCCCTCATTTTGTCTGTCATCGTTGAAGTGTACATATGATGACAATTACAGGCCTCTCTCATCTTTTTAAGTGGGAGAACTTGAACAATTGGTGGCTGACTAAATACTTTTTTTGCCCCACTGTATATCAAAGCTGAGACAGGCCATCAGACTGTTAATAAACAGTCACCACTAGCGGGCCTCTGCCCAGTACACTGCCCTGAACCTTATTCATTGTTACTAGCCGGCTACCACCTGGTAATCTACCCTGCGCCTAAGAGATTGCTGCCCCATGTACATAGAGTCATTGAACACTGGTTGCTGTAATAATGTTAACATACTGTTTTATTCACTTTATATTGTATTCTAGTTATGGCTCATCCTATATAACTACAAACCTTTTCTATGTATATACTGTCCATAATGTCTATACATACGAGTTATATATATCTCGGAGTCTGAAATTACTAGTTCTGACATTACTCCTTCTGACATTACTCGTTCTGACATTAATCGTTCTGATATTACTCGTTCTGATATTACTCGTTCTGATACCACTCGTTCCGACATTACTCGTTCTGATATTACTCGTTCTGATACTACTCGTTCCGACATTACTCGTTCTGATATTACTCGTTCTGACATTACTCCTTCTGACATTACTCGTTCTGACATTAATCATTCTGATATTACTCGTTCTGATATTACTCGTTCTGATACCACTCGTTCCGACATTACTCGTTCTGATATTACTCGTTCTGATATTACTCGTTCTGATACTACTCGTTCCGACATTACTCGTTCTGATACTACTCGTTCAGCTATTACTCGTTCAGCTATTACTCGTTCAGCTATTACTCGTTCTGATATTACTCGTTCCGACATTACTCGGTCTGATATTACTGGTTCTGATACTACTCCTTCCGACATTACTCGTTCCGATATTACTCGTTCTGACATTACTCGTTCCGACATTACTTGTTCTGATATTACTCGTTCTGATATTACTCGTTCCGACATTACTCGTTCTGATAGTACTCGTTCTGATACTACTCGTTCCGACATTACTTGTTCTGATATTACTCGTTCTGATACTACTCGTTCAGCTATTACTCGTTCAGCTATTACTCGTTCTGATATTACTTGTTCCGACATTACTCGTTCTGATACTACTCGTTCCGACATTACTCGTTCCGATATTACTTGTTCAGCTATTACTCGTTCTGATATTACCCGTTCCGACATTACTCGTTCTGATACTACTCGTTCCGACATTACTCGTTCCGACATTACTCGTTCCGATATTACTAGTTCTGATATTACTCGTTCCGACATTACTCGTTCTAATATTACTAATTCTGATATTACTCGTTCCGACATTACTCGTTCTGATATTACTCGTTCTGACAATTCTCGTTCTGATATTACTTGTTCTGATACTACTCGTTCCGACATTACTCGTTCTGATATTACTCGTTCCAACATTACTCCTTCTGATATTACTCGTTCTGATATTACTCGTTCTGATACTACCCGTTCCGACATTACTCGTTCTGATATTACTCGTTCTGATACTACTCGTTCCGACATTACTCGTTCTGATATTACTCATTCTGATATTACTCGTTCCGACATTACTCCTTCTGACATTACTCCTTCTGACATTTCTCGTTCTGATATTACTCGTTCTGATACTACTTGTTCCGACATTACTCGTTCTGATACTACTCGTTCCGACATTACTCGTTCTGATATTACTCGTTCAGACATTACTCGATCTGATATTACTCGTTCAGCTATTACTCGTTCTGATATTACTCGTTCCGACATTACTCGTTCTAATATTACTAATTCTGATATTACTCGTTCCGACATTACTCGTTCTGATATTACTCGTTCTGACAATTCTCGTTCTGATATTACTTGTTCTGATACTACTCGTTCCGACATTACTCGTTCTGATATTACTCGTTCCAACATTACTCCTTCTGATATTACTCGTTCTGATATTACTCGTTCTGATACTACCCGTTCCGACATTACTCGTTCTGATATTACTCGTTCTGATACTACTCGTTCCGACATTACTCGTTCTGATATTACTCATTCTGATATTACTCGTTCCGACATTACTCCTTCTGACATTACTCCTTCTGACATTTCTCGTTCTGATATTACTCGTTCTGATACTACTTGTTCCGACATTACTCGTTCTGATACTACTCGTTCCGACATTACTCGTTCTGATATTACTCGTTCAGACATTACTCGATCTGATATTACTCGTTCAGCTATTACTCGTTCTGATATTACTCGTTCAGATATTAGTCATTCTGACATTACTCATTCTGACATTACTCACTCAGATATTACTCGTTCTTACATTACTCGTTCAGACATTACTCGTTCTGATATTACTCGTTCAGCTATTACTCGTTCAGCTATTACTTGTTCTGATATTACTCGTTCAGATAATTACTCGTTCTGATATTACTCATTCTGACATGACTAATTCTGACATTACTCGTTCAGATATTACTCGTTCAGATATTACTCTTTCTGGCATTATTCGTTCAGACATTAATCATTCTGATATTACTTGTTCAGCTATTACTCGTTCTGATATTACTAGTTCAGATGTTACTTGTTCTGATATTACTCGTTCAGATATTACTTGTTCTGACATTACCCGTTCTGATATTACTCGTTCTGACATTACTCGTTCAGATATTACTCATTCAGATATTACTCGTTCTGACATTACTCGTTCTGATATTACTCGTTCATATATTACTCATTCTGACATTACTCACACAGATATTACTCGTTCAGATATTTCTCGTTCTGACATTACTCGTTCAGACATTACTCGTTCTGATATTACTCGTTCAGCTATTACTCGTTCTGATATTACTCGTTCAGATATTACTCGTTCCGATATTACTCGTTCTGATATTACTCATTCAGATATTGCTCATTCAGATATTGCTCATTCAGATTTTTCCTGTTCTGATATTGCTCGTTCTGATATTTCTTCATTTTTCAAATTATTTAAACTCTTGGCTATTGTATTTAAAGATATTACTGCACCGTTGGAGCTAGAAAAATAAGCATTTTGCTACACCTGCAATAACATCTGCAAATCTGTGTATGCGACCAATAAACATGGATTTGAATTGGTTTTGATATGTCGTTCTCAACCTCTCCACTCATTTCTTAGCCTGTGTGTGTGTGTGCGTGTGTGTGTGCCTGTCTGTATGTCTGTCTACTTGTCTGTCCGTCCCTGTCTGTGTGTCGGCATCTTTGATTATGTTCTAGAGCTTTGAAATCACAAAGTTTTCTCTTTGTCTCAGTGGCTAACAACCGCTCAACTTGTCTAGTTAGTCCGTCTGTGAGCCTGTTTGTCTATCTGGATGTTCTAGAAACTTTAATATCACAGCTCAGAACACGAAGAAACTCAGTGACACAGAGATAAGGGAGCTACATAAACAGTCTTCAAACACCTTTTTATGTATTGTAAGTAAGAGAGAGAACAAAATGAAGAGACCAACATGGTGATGAGAGGGCCTGATGGAGGGTTTGACGTCAGGAGATAACAAAAGCCTCTAAGCCCCCTTCTTCATTAGAGATCACACACACACACGCGCGCACGCACACACACACACACACACACACACACACACACACACACACACACACACACACACACACACACACACACACACACACACACACACACACACACACACACACACACACACACACACACACACACACACACACAGAGCAGCAGCAGCAGCAGCAGCAGTGTCATTAGCCTGAGAGACAGTGGGGAGGGATAGGAGTGTAAAGGTTACATGATAATCAACACTCCCTCTCCACTGTCAACCCAAACAATAAAGACCTGACATCAATATGCCACATCACTCATCACCACAATACAGCCTGGCACCACAGGGGAAAGGGCCCATGAGTACACCCACACTGATTCAACTGTGTGTGTGTGTGTGTGTGTGTGTGTGTGTGTGTGTGTGTGTGTGTGTGTGTGTGATGCTGGAATGGTGAGTAAGGCAGGTTGGGTCAGTGCCTTAGGGACAGCCATTAGCATGGAGTCATTAAGGCAAAGTGTTGGTGTGTGATATTTGTTAAGACTGACCCAGCTCTGAGACAGGGGCCAGACACTGCCCTTTCAGTCTGATAGAGCTGTCATTGCTTCCTCCACAGCAGAGAGAGTGACTCTCTCTCTCACACACACACACACACACACACACACACACACACACACACACACACACACACACACACACACACACACACACACACACACACACACACACACACACACACTTTCTTGTTTTTTTCTCTTGATCTAAAGGTGTAACCTTTTATGTAGCATGAGGGAATATTTAGTAGGATAGAGAGACCATCATTCCATGTATATTTCACCTGTAGTGCTGGAACATACTATAGGACAGACAGGATGACTAATTTTGGTCCATCTGAAAGCTAAACATTTGGCTGCTGCACCTCTAGATGGAGGTATGACACCACTCCTATCTCGTACATATAGACAGACCCATACAGTTACATATGAATACACACACACATGCACACACACACAAATACAAAATAAACACACATAGTGATTGATTGCTACGGTTTGGTGTGTGTTTGGGAGGAAATTACCCACAAGTTCTCACAAACGCTTCAGCATAGGTGGAGAGTAGAAAGTACAGTTGTTTCATTCCCATGTGCTCACTGAAAACAACTTCTTACCGTCTACTCTTGCAAGCAATTTGTCTCACGTTTTCTACGTTTTATTTTCCACGTAATTGAACTTGATGCCAGCCGAAGTTTTTCTGTGTACATGCGTTGACCTTTCAACTCTCTCTGACGTATCTGGGTCACGTGGCTATATCCAGTCCACCTGTCTCTCTCTGTCAGAGGTGTGTTCATTTATGGAGTAGTGTGTTTCTTCCTAGGTGTGTTAAACACTTGCAGGTAGCACTAAGGCGTTGTGTAGTCATGGTAATGTAATGACATCAGTGTGTGTGTGTTTGTGTTTCGACATGGACTGTACTTAGGCCAGTCCACTCTATCTTCCACCGGGTAACACATCCGGCACCTCTTTCTAAGCACACATGAGCACACGCAAGCACGCGCACACACACATGCACACACCTATGAACTTAATTAACCAATGAATAATTAATGTTTGATTGCACCGTTCCCTCAGGCTGTCAACACAAGATAATTTATCATAAGATTATAATTCATCACTAATTGGTTTGGCAAGAGGTTTTTGATTAGAATAATTTGCTTATTTAATGCACAAATTTTATTAGGCAGCAAACTTTTTTTAAGAGTGTGTATAGATTTAGGGTCACACACGAGGTTAAAATGAGAGACTCGTTAAATTGCTTTTTATTGAATTACATTTTCGGGATTAAAAATAGGTGTTTGCTCAGTCAGAAAGCAGTCTGGCTTTCCATAATTTGGTTAAACAAAGCAGCTGAACATACTCATGTTTTTAGATCCAATAGACTCTGGAAGACTCGGGGAGACTCGGGGAGAGACTTGGAACACAGAGGTGCTCTTCCCTCACCTCTAATCCAGGAACACAGTGTCCTTGTGGAACTTCTTCACTTCCTCGTTAATTTCTGTTTGTTTCTACTGAGCCTGGAGGCCATATATGAATTAGAACAGTTTTAAATGACAGTATCTCTCAGCCACAGTACCTGTTTGTAAATCATTGTGTAATGTAGCTATCCAATCGTTGGATAGGAAGCTGTTGCACTATGTAACGTAAATCTCAAGACTCTCAGTGCGGTGGTGGCCACATCCGTTCTCTTTCTGTGGCATTTAAAAAATACAAAGGAGAGGAGAGGAGAGATGAGAGGAGTTGTGCTGTAAGGTCTGTGTGTTCCTCGTTCTGCTGCCCAATCGATGTGAGAGGACAGGGGTGCTGAAGGCCTGGACACCGCTACTGGTCCTCACCTCACCTCAGTGTCCTCACGTCACTGGAAATGATCCTCACAACACACACACACACACATTTTGCTATTCCTGTTGTGTGTTTTCCTCCGAGCCAAAAGCAGACAGAGAGAGCGTAGGGGTGTGTGTGGGTTATCATCCCAGCTCTGAGCTGGCCTTATCAGCCAGTCTCCTGAGGAAGACAGGGGGAGATTATCAGCCCTGCCAGCCAGCTGTGGTGGTGGCGAGAGGGGAGCGATGGGTGGCCAGATAGCACCCCCTTTCTCTCTCTCACACACACACACACACACACACACACACACACACACACACACACACACACACACACACACACACACACACACACATTGCCAGAGAGACACTGTTAAAGGATTTGGCAGCCGTGGTGGAGCCGTCAGACAGCCAATCACAGGATCGATGGCAGCCGTGACTTGGCCAATGACCTGCACTGTTATCACTGCTGGCCATCCTCTCTCCCTTCAACTCACCGTCCAATTCATTCTCCCTCTGCGCTTATTTTCTTTTCTCTCTCACTCAATTTTTTTTCTTGCTTCCGCTCTCATTTCAGGCCATTTTCCTCTATCTAAAACTTTTCTTTCTTCAACTCCCTCCCTCTCTCTTTCCTCCCTCTCTCCTCTCTCTCCTCTCTCTCCCTCTCTCCTGGTATGGTTAGTGTGGTCTAATGAATCTGGGGTCTCAGGGCAGGCTCTGCTGGGCTGATTAGGATCCTCATTAAAGAGAGGACCAGACACCCCTCTAACCCCCCCCCCTCCATCCATCTTTTTTTCTCTCCTCCGCCCCTCCTCCCCTCCTCCCTCCGTCTTCCGTGCACCCTGCCCTGTCTCGCAGTGGCATTTTTAATTACCAGACCTCATCCTATAAAAGCATGGTAATGCATTAGAGGAGTACATCCGTATCAGTGTGTACGCGTGTTTGTGTGTGCGTGCGTCTATACATGTGTGTGAGTGTTTGCATGTATTCACTACATATAAGCAGTGTATCAGTGGATGTAAACCCATTGCACACCTGGTCTAAGGGGGATGTAAGGAATGAGTACCCTATGGCTGTTACGGTTGACCAATAGCTGACGTGAAGAGAAAGTAGACAGATAACGGCCTCATTTAACGTGGTTTCAAATGTTTACAACCCCCTGCCAACTTCTAATAGGCTATAAGGAATAAAGAGTATCTACAGTTAAAAAGAGAGGGACAGACCAAGTTGAATGGTGAAGGGAGAGAGACAGAAAAGTACGGAGGGAGAGAAATGCAGGGGTAGAATGGCTGAGAAAGAGCGAGAGAGAATTTCAGGGTTGTTCTGGGTTAGCCATATTCTAATGGGATCAGTATCAGTATAGCTACACAGGATGCTGAGGGACAGAAGATAAATCTGATTATGTTGCCTGAAAAGACAAATCTCCCTTGTTCTTGTGTTGAAAACATTACTCTGGGAGATATAGAGCAGAAAGCAATAGAGAGAGTGAGGGAGGGAAAGTAGAAATTCAGTGATGGAATATCATTCTCATTCTCTCACTTCCTCTCTCCTTCTATCTCTCTTTTTCTCTCGCTTTCTCTCTCTCTCTCTCTTTTTGTTTGCGTGTACGCATATGTCTCTGTCATGTCAGTTAGCTATCCAGTCACCCCGATGAAAGGGGATCGATGCCTACCTCAGGAGATGTTTATCACCTGACAGACACTCAGAACAAATCTAGTCATATCTGCCTCTCCCAAACAGAAATAGACAACAGAAAAGAGGCATGTCACCCCTCCCACCTCTCTTCTGTACAGCAGCAGAGACCAGAGACAGGGGGAGTCATCTGCCCAGGGGTTCAAATTGTACTATTTAGTACTGTACGTGGTAGAAGTGTTGTTTTTTCACAAATCTGTTCAGTGCTCCTCTAACTCTACCCCCATCCATGTCTACAGAAACAAGACAGTGTAGACACAAACCTGATTCTGAACCCAACCCTACTTCCTCTCTCTCCTCTCTCCTCCCCTCCTCTCTCCTCCATCCTCTCTCCTCCCCTCCTCTCTCCTCGCCTCATTTCTCCTCCCCTCCTCTCTCTCGTTTCTCCTCCCCTCCTTTCTCCTCCCCTCCTCTCTCTCGTTTCTCCTCCCCTCCTCTCTCCTCCCTCCTCTCTCTCCTCTCTCCTTTCTCCTCCCCTCCTCTCTCCTCCCCTCCTTTCTCCTCCCCTCCTCTCTCTCGTTTCTCCTCACCTCCTCTCTCCTCCCTCCTCTCTCTCCTCTCTCCTCCCCTCCTCTCTCCTCCCCTCCTCTCTCCTCGCCTCCTTTCTCCTCCCCTCCTCTCTCCCCCCCTCCTCTCTCCTCCCCTCCTCTCTCCCCCCTCCTCGCTCCCCCCCTCCTCTCTCCTCCTCCTAACCTGTCAGTAGACATCAGGGTATTGGAATTGCTCACTGACTCGAAGAGTAACCAGAGAGGGAGGGATGGAGGGATAAACACACACAGACACACACACACAACATACACAGACACACACAGACACACGCACGCACACATACAAAGTGGCAGAAAGTCGCTGTTACGCTCTCTAATTCCTGCCTCTCTCCTCATGTACGGTCCAGTAATTAAAGTCCATTAAGAGTGGCGTTTGAGACCGCCGAGCCTCTGCCGGAAAAACAACATAGACGCGGGTAAAAATGCACCCAATTCGACAGCGTCTTCTCTAGACATGATCACACCTGACCATCGAGAGAGCCGTGGGTTCACTACGTCTCAACAAGCCTCAACTTTGAACACCAGCTAGAGGTTCGGGGAAGTTTGTAACGCTCAAACACAGCTCTAAAATTAGGAGAGATGGAGAGTTACAGGGGTAGAGATGTGAGGGAGTTGTGTGTTTTTGGGGTATTACAGAAGAGGGGTCAGACTGTTGGACTCCTCCATTCTCCACTCTCTAGGAGGCTAACTAACATGTACACGAGAGACCTTTCTACAGTTTAGGATCAGTGTGCTGTCCTTCTCTCATCTCTCTGTCTCTCTCATCTCTCTCCCTGCGGTGCCACTGAAGCCACCTTCACACAAAAAAAGCCATCTTCACTTGGTAGCCTTTATCAGTGACTGGGGCTGTCCCTATTAGCATACTCTGCTGACCACCGATAAAAGACCTCATGACAACATCTCAACATCCACACTAATGTATTTTTTTCATCTCCTTTTAAGAATTAAGGAAGGATGGAGGAATGAGGGGAGGGATAGTAGGAGGAAGGGTGTTAAGATGAAGAAATGGGAAAGGCACTGGTATTTCGGGTTCCCCCTCCCTGGTTGGACCTTTAGCAGTGGAAGGGGTGCGTCTTTGTCTGTCAGCGTGTGGTTTTGGCTCCCGTTGCTACGCTAACCCGGGGCATTGTCGCAGGGCCGCTAAATGTCACTATGCGCATTAGCATTTAGCCGCGCCACACGCCTGTCAATCTGGTTTTATCTCGGACCCCCCCCCCCCCCCTCACTGTACCAATAAGGCAGCCATTACTCATTCACACCCCAACACAAGTCAAACCACACTAATTGCTTCCAATCGTTACTCTGCCGTTTGGAATTCCTCTAGTCCAGTCTATATGCAGTCTATACGTGTCTCTTGGACATGGGAGCCTGAGGTGTTCCACGGGAGATGTACCCACATATCAATATGCATGTAGGAGTACTAGCTGTCTGTTAAGTTTTGGGTCGATTACTAGTTTTATGACATGCTGAATTCATTGATTGACCCATTGTTAATGAAGATTTCAAGTAAAGTTGGCCAACTGCAATTTAGCAAACTCTGCTGAAGTCAGCAGCTGTCAGAACATCTCCTCGTAACCAACTGGCTCGATAGCATTATTACATTTCTGCACTCAGAGTTCACATACCATATTTATCACACAGTGGGTGTGTTTCTACTATTGAAGCTCTTTGATTGTTTATTTGGTGGAAAAATATGAAATAACTGGCTGACATTTTGTTGAGGAAGGACATCGATCGGCCAGCCATCTAAAGTGCCTCCTCTTCTTTCTCCTGTTTACCCTGTGAACAATGGCTGAGAGGGCAGCATGTCTCCACTTCACACACCTCGCCCGCGCGCACACACACAAACGTATACACGCACATGGGAGCGCGTGCACACGCACAGTCACAAACACACACACACACACACACACTTCCCAGCGTGCATGGTTACCTAACCACTCATTTCACATCTGTCATGTGTAAGACTTGTGATATAATGCCATGTACTGTGTGTTAGCCTGCATTTTGTTTCAGTCCCTCTATTTAACAGTGTAATAGGTGCTGAGTATGGCTCACCTTCACTAAATGGGTAAGGACTGTGGAAACAGAGTGCATTATGTAACCTGTTCAAACAGATATACTATAGCCACCTCTCCTCCCCTCTTCTTCTCTCTATTTCAGCAAGGGATGAGAGTGACAAAGGGAGAGAGAAATAGATGGGGAGAGAGAGAGAGAGAGGGGGAGAGGGAGAGAGAGAGAGAGAGAGAGAGAAAGAGAGAGAGAGAGAGAGAGAAAGAGAGAGAGAGAGAGAGAGAGAGAGAGAGAGAGAGAGAGAGAAAGAGAGAGGGAGGGTCTGGGCTCTCAAACTAAACAAAGCTTTAGGCCTTCAGCCCGTGTTCAGCTTGTGTTAATATTACCCAACACTGTCTCATTACCAGCGCCCTTACAAGAGCAGATTGAAGCGCCCTGTTACTTAACCAATCAAATAATGTAATTACAATGAAATAATGGCCATGGCTCCAAAGTTAAGCCATTGAAGGAGAAGATGGGGAGTGAATGTGTTTACTGAACCCAAGAGGCCTGCAAGAGGCTGTGAAATACAGACTGGGAGAAGAGAATTCATCCAACTGTCTTCATGCCTTCCACTCCACAAACTGTCGATTTTCACACACAATCTGGGAGTGAGGGGACATGTTGTAAGCGGGAGGGAGGAACTGGCGAGACAGGCCCGAGTGTACAGTGTGTTTTTGTTCCTGTTTTAAACTGTATGTGATTACGTGAGTGTATAGTGTCGTTGTGAATGTGTAGGGGTGGGGTGGTGGGTGTATGTGCGTGTGTGCATGCTTGTGTGTGTGTGTGTTTGGCCTGCTCTCCAGCTATTGCTTTTGAAGTTGTTAATTAAACCCTCAACCATCTGGTAGCTCAATGAAATTACAGAGAAAATCTCACCAATGAAAAAACATGAGTGACTGACTAAATGAATAAATAAATTGATTAATAATTAAATAAGTACTCTTCTCTTGTCTGCATAAGGGAGGGAACAATAAATTGTATTAATGTAAATTCCATGCTCCGCTCTCACCCTGTGTGTGTGTGTGTGTGTGTGTGTGTGTGCGTGCGTGTTTTTATGCCTTCAAGCTTCTAGGTGAATCAAAGACAGCTGTCATTATGTCAACCTTTGATCTCTCTCTCTCTCTCTCTCTCTCTCTGTCTATTTCTCTCTCTCACCCCCCCCCCCCCCCCACTCCCTCTTCTCTCTCTCTCTCTCTACCAGACAGAATGATGTGTCACATGCTGTGTGACTCCATGCAGGGTGGAAAGTAAACATACTAATTTACATATTTTAAAGCAGACATTACTTTACGTTTAAAAATAGCTATCAAATTGGATTGTCTCTCATATAACTTCAATTTTATTAGAACATATAGAAATATTTATAGAGCGAGAGATTTATGGAGCATCACAAAGCTATAATTAAATCATATATCCCAGTTCTTATAATAACAGCCAATATATATTGAAATCCATATGCATTGGAATTCATATATTTTAATATCCATGATGTATAAATCCCCATGTAAATAGCTAGAATTGGGCTCGTGTGAATCTCTCACGAGGCCTATTTCATCATAGTAAGTCTTTACTCTGCGTGTGTTCATTAAGTGTAACCAGGCCATGGATTAGAGAAGGAGACCAGTGGAATTGAATTTGCTAGCGCTCCTGTGGAAATCATATCCATCCCTGGTAGACAGCCACTAGAAGACTACTCTGAGATAACTGACAATAACACTATCTGTGTATGAGACTCTGACTTGGGCTGTCTCTCAAATGGCACAGTGAAACCTATATGCAGTAGTGCACTACTTTTGACCTGGGCCCATAGAGCTCTGGTCCAAGGTAGTGCTCTATCAAGAGAATAGGGTGCTATTTGGGACACAGGCTTGATCTTTATTATGTTCAATAGTTTTGCCTTCCTTTGTCTTCTTTTTGGGTATAGTAGGGAACTGTTCAACATTGCAATCAGTGTATGAGGGAGGCAGGAGGAGTTGCCAAGACACTGAGCTGTCAGTGAAAGATGAACCACTCAAAATAGATATGTATATTTCTGAAGCCATTTTTATTCACTGGTGGTGAGAGTGGAACACAGTGTATGGGTCTGTAAGCAACCCATGAGTCACATACAGTATTGTGGACGCCGAAGACCCAAAACCAAAATGTTAACACTGTTGAGAGCAATCAGTAATTATCTAGGTCAGTTATTTCTTAGCATAGCTGTAGCTGTGGCATCTACTGTATACAGTTGTGTAAAGTACTTAAGTCGTTTTTTAGGGTATCTGTACTTTACTTTTTATATTTGTACAACTTTTTCTTTTACTTCACAACATTCCTAAAGAAAATAATGTACTTTTCACTCCATGCATGTTATCTGAAACCCAAAAGTACTTACCAGGACAGAAAATTGTCCATTTATGCACTTACCCCTGGTCATCCCTACTCTTATCTGGCGGACTCACTAAACACACACATTTCGTTTGTAGATGATGTCTGAGTGTTGGAGTGTGCCCCTGGCTATCCATCAATACAACAAACAAGAAAATGGTGCAGTCTGGTTTGCTTAATTAATATAGGGAATTTGACTTTTGATACTTAAGTATATTTAACACCAAATAGACTTTTACTGAAGTAGTGTTTTACTGGGTCACTTTTCCTTCAGTCATTTTCTATAAAAGTATCCTTACTTTTACTCAAGCATGACAGTTAGATACTTTTCCCATCACTTCATCTATACTTGTGTGGTATCTATCTCTCACATTGGGAAGAGAAGGAAGCCACAGAAGGTGTTGTGGGGATCTGAATGATCACAAAGACTATTAACTATTAGTTTTATACACACAATGTCCCCCTTCTCCAGCTCTAGAGTCAGTGCTTCGGACAGATATTGCTGTGATTCGCCATTACTGTATTCCATGTTATACACAAATTCTCTGACTATTCCTAAACAACATGAAAGGCAGTAAAGGTACCTGCGAATTAGAGGAAATTATTCAAGGGGAAATTCAGGAATCATCGAAAGTTAAGTTATAAAATACTGAACTTCCCCTTTAATGTCATTCCTCTGTCATTGGGCCAGGAGATTGTGGCTCTCTCTCCTGGCCCTGATAGACACTAGAGCTGTGTCTTAGTAAAATGACACTAGGGCAGTAGCTTGCGCTCTATAAGATGGATTAGTGCTGCCAGTATATCTGTAATTGGACTGTAAGCCTGGCTGATGTTAGTGAGGACCTCCTTCTAGAACATTCAGTATTGAAGGGTCCTAGTTCTCCATCAACAGATAAAGCAGCAGAGAATGCCATATTCGGTATGTCTGCATGACATTCGCGTGAGAGATAAATTCAGTTTATTACAAAGATTAGAATCTCTGAAAGTCTGTAAAATGCCAAGTCTATCTTACCTGCATTCTCTTTCTGCAGGTCCTCCACTTCCTTCTCACTGATAAGCTGTCTTCCAGGACTGAAATAACACAGACAAACAGAGCAGTCTATTTACAATACAAGCTTTTACAGAATAGTAGGTATCTAATAGTCTTTTTCTCATTTCCGTGATTTTCCTTCATTCCCTGTGGTCTCATTCT
Organism: Oncorhynchus mykiss; assembly: GCF_057628025.1. Lineage (NCBI taxonomy): Eukaryota > Metazoa > Chordata > Actinopteri > Salmoniformes > Salmonidae > Oncorhynchus > Oncorhynchus mykiss. Next base: position 59,414,463 of record NC_143036.1, read on the forward strand.
GAATAGCAGACACTGTGGCCTTCAAGGCTCAAATATAATAGAAACATCTACGTGAGGTGAAAGAACACAGCAGAATATGACAGTCAGCTGCTAGGTAACACTTGAGTCAACATTATAATTGTTAATACGTCTTTACAGTACCGTGCTATTTGTCTCTCTTTATTACCGACAGTCTCTCCCTCGCTGGCTGTCACTCTGGCCCCCATGACTGCCAGGTACAATGCCTGTTCTGGAAACATGGGAAGAAAATACCTTTCAGCTGCTGTTGATTTTCGACATAGCAAAGTAAATCAGAACGTCCCATGTTTCCACCACGACTTACCTGCATCCACATCTTCACCGGCTGACAGCCTGGCCACCAAATCTGAAATGAAACATTATAGTGGCATAGTAGGAATCATAAATAACACATCATTCAACTGATAAAGCAGCTATATAACACTAACAATGCCATAAACATGGAAATAAACAATCAACTGTCAAAGATTGTGGAAGACCACATAGTTCAACAGCAATTTGCTTTAATGTTGACAAGTTCTGGCTACATGTACAGGTGTTGTCTCTCTCCGTTTGCTCCAGCTTGTACTTAGTCAACAGGAGTTCAGTTTGTGGCACAGAGTTCAGTTTGTGTGGCACAGGTTTCAGTTTGTGTGGCACAGAGTTCAGTTTGGGTGGCACAGAGTTCAGTTTGTAGCACCGGGTTCAGTTTGTGTGGCACAGGGTTCAGTTTGTGTGGCACAGAGTTCAGTTTGTGTGGCACAGAGTTCAGTTTCTGTGGCACAGAGTTCAGTTTGGGTGGCACAGAGTTCAGTTTGTGTGGCACAGAGTTCAGTTTGTGTGGCACAGAGTTCAGTTTGGGTGGCACAGAGTTCAGTTTGGATGGCACAGAGTTCAGTTTGGGTGGCACAGAGTTCAGTTTGGATGGCACAGAGTTCAGTTTGGGTGGCACAGAGTTCAGTTTGGGTGGCACGCTGCTCCCCTTTCAGCTCATCCACCTGCTCCCCTGTGTACCTCAGCTGAACTCTCTGGTCCACCACCATGTCTCAGCGCTCTAAGCTCAGTCCAGATGTCACGGGTGGTGGTTTGGCTGTCCGTCTGTCTGTGGGTCGTCGCTGTGTCTTCATCCAGCTCTCTCACCCTGCTCCCTCTTCCTACACTGTGAGCCTTCTGGGTCGATGTCATCCTCTCTGATCCCTCCACTCTCTCCCGGGACCCATTCCCTAAACAGACAGAATAGCAACACCAGCAGGACAGGAGTTTCTCTCATTTTGACACAACACCCTTCTCCGGAATGACACAGTGTATGACACTATAGGACCACTTCTTTGTACACACACTCCTCTTAGGTAGCCTGAGTGCCAGTCTGTTTGTGCTATCATGCCAACTATCCTGTGCTATCCTTCTCTATCATTGTCTTGTTTGGCTTGACAAGGACCACAATGGAGTTGGAAAGGGCACAAACAGATCTGGGACCAGGTTACCTCTTTAGGCGTTGGACGGGATATGTGAAAGTACAGCCTAAGGTCTCTGATAAAGCGTTGATAGAGTTGACCTCACATAATCTCATACAAGTCTATGGAACATTCGGAATCTGTTCATGACAAGACATATACTAATGTCGTTGTGTTGTCTACAGCTTATACTCAGACACACATCCACTACTACGACGCTGAGAAAAAGACAGACAAAGTGTAAATTGCAGTTGTTTGTGTTTGGTGAGTGGCTCAGTGCACGACTGTATACCATTGCATAATGAGACATTGAGCAAGAAAAATGGGTTGTGAGATTACAGTACAGAAAGATATTCATGAGAGCAGTGTAGAAGACCTACGTTGATGTCTTCAGGGAGTAAAAGAGAAAATATAATTTGATGTGAGCAGGGAGAGAGGGTTGAAGTAGGTATGGTGAAGTAGAGATGGAGAGAGAAGAGAGGTGAGAGAATGAGTGCTGAAAGAAAGATGGATAGAGCTGGAGGTGCTGCTTTCAGGGTCCTGCCAGCTGCACATCAGAGGGGCAAGAGATCCAGAGAAAAAAATCATAGAGTTTAGCTATAGTAGCCTGCAGGACACACACACACATACTTACACACATACTTACACACAACCCGTTGACAGTTTGTAGAAAAATGAGAATCAATAATCAGAGTTTTCTGTCTCGCATTGATGTATACTTTTTTCTTCTGTGATGAGTTTCCATTAGACGCCATTAAACTTGTACTATAAGAGCCCTCTAACGCTCAACAATGCCTGTTGAGCGCTCTTCAGCATTAGGGTCTGCCTGGAGCCGCCCGCGTGGGAGCACTAACAGTGGGCCTTAAACACAGACAGATCCACTGGATTTTTCAAACTGTGTGCAGCTCATTAGAATGACTAAGAGCCGGAATGGAGGCCCTTGTGGGAAAGCCATAATGGAGGAAAGGCTCTTGTCTGAGCTGTAATGGAGGCTCTTGTGTCTAGTTGCACTCCTCTCTCCACCACATAGTACAGGCTTGAGCTGCAACTGTTGGGCTGGAGAGGGCTGACCTCTACAGAGTGGACCACAAGCCACCTATCACGTAAAAGCTATTGTACTGTACCATCATTACAGGGGTCAAAGGGCAGAAGGATTTCCTTGCTTCTGAGTGGCCGCCTCAGAAGTCAATCAATGCGAATGGAGGAGGGGTCAGACACAAGTGGCTTATGATGGAATGAAATTTGTCAGGGGATGGCTGAATGAAGGTGAATGTATGTCTGCATTCCCTCACAGTTTCCAGCCCTGGCCTTTGTCTCTTTGAGTGTGTTGTAACTCAGTCACTCAATGCTCACTAACATTACCAACATCAGCTTCATATACTCTATTACTTTTTCCTGCTAGTTTTTCCACACAAGCAACAACCTCTTGAATCTATTTCAGATTTTGTGATTAACTTCTGCTGTCTATCATAGCAGGGTTTAATATCGGAGGTATTTGCTGTTGCCACCCTGCTCTTTATAAATATCTCTGTGTGGTTGGTTGACTAAGCAGGCAGAGGCACATTTATTTTCTAGCATGTTAAATATTACTAGTGCTGGTTAAATGTGAGCTTATTTTGGGGGTATTGACATTTAAGAAGAACGTACTGTATGTGCGTGCGTGTGTTAGTGTGTGTGTGTTAGTGTATATGTGTGTGTGTCTTTGTCTGTGTGTGTGTATCTGCCTCTCAGTGTGTGGGCATATGAGCAGCGATACTGTTTTACGGGCTTATCGATTTCATGCCCTCCTCTCACATCTATCCACATCTCAGACTCTCCGCCTCCTCGCCTTCCTCCTCCTTCTCCTCTTTGCATTGTTGCCCTGGGCGATGGTTTGCCTCGGTAACCACCATCTGAGCAGAAAGTGGGAGGTGGCCTGGAGAGCGGGGCTCCCGTGAGTGTTGCGTAAGGCAGTCATGTGACCGGGCCTTCGATCGGCGCCTAGCGGGAGGGGTCAAGGTTCAGCCCTATGGGGCTTGTTCTCAGCAGGCTTTAAAAAGCTAAAGGAGGATGTTAAACACCTCATCTATCCACACTGCTCCTCAGAGACACAGAGCCTGGAACATTCTACAACCCCTGGTTTCTCTTATCACAAGGAGGGAAGAAGGGAGGGAAAGAGAGCACAGAGCCTGGAACATTCTACAACCCCTGGTTTCTATTTCCACATGGAGGGAGGGAGGGAGAGAGAGAGAGAAGAGAGAGAGAGAGGGAGGAAGGAGGGAGGGAAGGAGAGCACAGAGCCTGGAGCATTCTACAACCCCTGTTTCTCGTTTCACATGGAGGGAGAGAGAGAGAGAGAGAGAGAGAGAGAGAGAGAGAGAGAGAGAGAAAACAGAGCCTGGAACGTGGAATGGGGGGAGGGGATGAACGAGCAGAGAGAGATAGGGCAGAAAGGAAACTGTATGAGAGAACTTTTCTTTACAGATGTCGGGATGTAAAACAGGGCTCAGGCTTTTATGTTTTTTCCCAGACAGGTTTACGTGTTGCTGTTTTGAAGTAGGCCAGAGGCTCCTGTTGTGAGGGTGGGTTATTTTCAGCATCGTTTTTCTATGGGTGGAAACCTTCATGACATTCACAGATAGGCCAGGTTATGTAGGAGATCATTCACAGAGAGGCCAGGTTATGTAGGAGATCATTCACAGAGAGGCCGGGTAATGTAGGATATCATTCACATAGAGGCCAGGTTATGCAGGAGATAATTCACAGAGAGGCCAGGTTATGCAGGAGATCATTCACAGAGAGGCCAGGTTATGTAGGATATCATTCACAGAGAGGCCAGGTTATGCAGGAGATCATTCACAGAGAGACCAGGTTAGGCAGGAGATCATTCACAGAGAGGCCAGGTTATGTAGGATATCATTCACAGAGAGGCCAGGTTATGCAGGAGATCATTCACAGAGAGACCAGGTTAGGCAGGAGATCATTCATATTGTTACAGTACTCATAATAGATGGCCTTGCTCCCTGGGAAACTAGGCCTTTAGAACAACAGAGAAATCACAGTCGCACAATTGCAAATGCAGTAGTTATAAGTTTGAATGTGATAACACATCTTTTTGTTTGTTTATGCACATGCCTATGTTGCGTGTTCACATGCGCAGTGTGTGCAGATTTGTGTGTGCGTGTGTGTGTGCGTGCGTGTGCGCGTGCGTGCGTGTGTGTGTGTGTGTGTGCGTGCGTGTGTGTGTGTGTGTGCCATTATCCACTCCTTGCTGAGCTTTATGTGTGTAATTCCCTGCTCCCCTCTCTGTATTAGCAGGTGATCCTGCTGGCTGGGCCAAGCCTCCACATTCAAAAAGAATTGGACTGTTCCCAGGCTCTGTCATGAATCTCTAAGCTCTCCAACACAGAACAATTTACTGGCTGGGAACAGCATAGCCAAGGACCAAGAGCTGGGTAATGTGTATGTGTGCTTCTGTGTTTCCATGTGGGTTAGTGTCTGTGCCTCAATGCATGTGTGGGTGACTACAGTATATATTCATATGGAACTGAATTTCTTTCTACACTAATAACTTTCACTTCAATCTCTCGTCTCTGTCTTCCTTGCTGTTTATCCATTGTTTTATTCCCTCTTCACAGTGCTCACACCCATTCCCCATCCACCACCTCCCCACTCAGGTAGCATTCCCTCTGGCCTGGCCTCGTCAGCTGGTCTATCGAAGGGGTGTGAGATGAAACAACTGTTTGTGGTAGTTCTGCCACCTAGTGGTTTGATAGTGGGAAAAAAAAACCCAGTCCACCATTTGTCACTAAACATACCAGATGTGGTGGTGCTGGTGAATAGCTGTCCATCTTTAAAATTATGTGTCCATCGTTAAAACACTATAGTCATTACTCTGCCCTCTACTGCTCTCTGGCCTGGAGCCACGTCATCTCATTTAGAGCCCATTCTGAACCAGGCCTGTCTCCCTCTGTCTGCCTGGCTCTCAAACTAAATAGATTTCAGGGAGTGTCACTGACTGGATGTCTTGGAAGCAGAAACAAAAGGCAATGTTGGGAGCCAGCAGGACCGTTGCTTGAAAAGGTGGTCGCACCATAATGATTTATCACTCATTCCAAGAGTCAGACTTGGTAAAAAGACTCCCTTGTTTCTTGTTTTGGGGTGGGGAGTGTTACATTGTGACTTGTAGTGCAGCGGTTTAGAGCAGGCTCACGTTGTAATTGAAGATGTTCTACCTTGCTCTCGCACTCCAGTCACCAAAGAGATCATGTTTAATTACTATAGGGGCTAAGTTAGATAAAGGTTCAATTAAAAAAAATAAAAATTACCATAGGGCTATGTCATAAACCGCCATTCCAGAATGGCGTTAAAACGGCAGCCATATTGGTCAGGGAGAAATCCAAACCAGTCTGATTGGAATAAATGGCACTAGAGCCATAATCCTGATTTTACTGCAGGAAAATAAAAGTAAGCAATATAATATATCAGAAATTGTGTATTTATAATTATTGTAAACCGAAGGTGTTCTCATAAAATTATAAACACAGTTTATACAGATTTGATTTAAAAAGTGTGTTAAATAGGCTCTTTTATATATAGAAACAGACCATAAATGTCTAAAATATTGTTTTCTTGGAAAGCTGTGAGTATATTATTTTTACAACTTTTCTAAGTCCTATCATCAACTGATTTCAGTCAGTGTATGGTCGTGGTGTTTCCCGTGACACGTGGATTGGCTGCATTATTTGAACGGAGTGTTGGCATATTGCAACTTAATTTGAAAAATAAATAATAATAAATAATACCTCTAAAACTGTCTGGCTAGCTAGCTAAGAAACATATACCGCAGATAAATTCTTCAAATGAATTGCTTTACAGAATAACTTATCAGACTATTGGCAAACCATGGTTGACCAACTCCCTGACCAAAATGCATAACAAGGTTCATGACCATTCTAGTATTCTAATTCCTAATTCTATGCAAATCACAATAAAATCCTTGTGAGGCTATCCCCCAGTCTCTATCAGTCTCTTTACTCATTCCTATTACACTCAGTAACATACAACTTATCCTCTGTTTCACTCTGAGTCTTAGTGGAGCACTTGACCAGATGTGCACAGTGTGTGAGTGTGTGCGTGCGTGTGTGAGGTCCAGTCAGGACACAGCTGTCAGGCTCTCTCCTCAGTTGAAACAGACCTCTCTCTCTCTCTGCCTCTGTAGTAATTAAACTAGAAACACCTGCTCCTGCTCCGTACGTACAACTGAGTCTGCAGCCCTCTGGAGGGATGCCATACTTACCACTGGTAGGGCGTCAGTTCAAAATAAATTTAGCATAGCTATTTGCATTTTTCTGTAAGTTGAAATGCTTCACTGAACTTGTGCTATTAGACACGATTTGACATATGTTAAAAGTTTTAGAACTTTATCTTACAACTACGTCAACTTTTCTTTTAAGTTGGAAAGTCAGTGACCTCCTGTGTATCTAACTCTATCTACCTCTATCCCCTCTGAATGTACCTTGACTTTCCACAGCTAACAGTTCCTGTTACGTCCTGTTTCATGCCCAAACAGGAGTGTCAAAAGCCACAGGTCCACTCCGAAAAGGAGGCGCAGAACGCTGAGAGGCGTCCCAGCGTTTTTAACAGGAACCACGCTCTTCTCTCCCTCCTCTCCCCTTTCCAATCTCCCACACAGCAGTCTCTCTGCCACCGCACAGGGTTACGCATCAACTCACCTGAGGCGCGTCGTCGTCCGAAAACGCCTTTGTTTTGGTTACAGCTGCTGTAAATATACTGGGAACAGTAGGGGGATGTTGCAGTGTGACAGCCAGGTATATGGAGCAATTTGTTGAAGATGGTTCCGCTCTGCCAGAATAATTAGACTCCTCTATTAGTTTTATGACAATAGAGATGGGGAACAGATGCCTTGTTCTCAGTAACTCACGTTTCAGCAGAAAATACATCCGTTTATGTCATCATTTATAATTGATGGTATGAATTTCAATTCCCCAATTACCATATAAAACAACATGCGAAGAACATGAAAAACAAATCGACTCGATAAACATAATGAACAAGACATGCACACAAATAGGCTATATGAATGAATGGCGTCGTTGTCAACAAAACGCCAAGGTTTCAGGTTACCAGTCGTGTCTTAGTGACTGTTGAATCCCAATACATGAGTACCGTAGGTGCCCCATCATATCTCACCCAACCACTCTCAGCACCCTCAGTCATCATTAAAATACCTCTCCACGGACTCGGCCTGTTGTACGCTGAGATGCTCCAGACCTTTGATGTCCACTCAGAGAGAATTCAAACGGCGCCTCCAGCCCCTCTTACCTTCTCAGACACACTGCTTCATTGTCAGAGCTCCTAGTGGCCTTAAGGGAATAATCCATTTAAAAGTCTGTTTTGAGGGGCGATGCTTCAGTGATCTTCAGTGATCTTCAGTGATCTTCAGTGCACCTGATGTGTTTTATTATCTGCCACATGTTGTTGAAATGAAGAGCTGTAACATATTTCTGACTTTGACCTGGCTAGCAGAACGGCGTATTCAGATCTCTCTCTGAATGTCAGAGAGAAAAGCAATGCAACTGTGTGTGTGTGTGTGTGTGTGTGTGTGTGTGTGTGTGTGTGTGTGTGTGTGTGTGTGTGTGTGTGTGTGTGTGTGTGTGTGTGTGCCACTCAGACACAGATGGCTAGTGAATTCTTGTTAAAACCATTACAGAGACTAGAATGAGACTTACTCCTGGTGACGATAAGGAGCTAAATTACCATAATTCTTTCCCTATTAGAGATATCAGAGAGCACAATTAGTCACTGTTTCTCTATCTCCCTACTCTACCTTCTATGACCTATCCTCTCTCCTTCCACTTCTCCCTATACCTCCTCCTTCACTCCTCTTGTGTGTGTGCGAATGTCTAGATGTGTGTGGTTGTGTGTGTGCCTGTGTGTGTGTGTGTGTGTGTGTGTGTATGTGTGTGTATTAGTGAATGTAAATTCTAGCAGCACTTGTAAAGGTTAGGGTTAGTGCTTCTGTGAAGTGTGTCTGTGAATGGAGCCAGAAGGCACAGCTGTCCTTTCCCTGACTCGCTGACCTCGCTTTGACAGGCTGGGGTGCTCCAAAAGCATGTTCTAGTCCACCACACACACACTCAGACACCCCCCCCCCCCCCCCCCCCCCCCCCACACCCCACTGACCAACACATCAAAGCATGTCTCAGTCGAAGGGATGGTAGAATCCTCTCTCTATGGTGATTGTGTAGCAGGTCATTCAATTACTGATTGAAAATGAACTTAATGTGTCTTCACCAACCATTGATTGCCGATTTGAGTCAAAGACAAACATACAGTACGTTGTTCTTTTTTCCCCATTCCCCTCAGATCTTTCCTCCCATTCTCCAGTGATGTTTCTGGTGTGTCTGATGTACGTACCATGTGGTTATGCTTTAGTGGGACCGAGCCACCAGGCCGAGGCTGCCTGCTTCAAACTAACAACCTTCACAGAGCTCTTTGTATGCCCTGGCCATTAGTACACAGTAATGTGAACACTTGCGGTGAACCATAGGACTATCATTAAGGTGTGTGTTTGTGTGTGTGTGTGTGCATGCCTGTTCTAGCCAATCAGCATTCAGGATACAAACCACCTGGTTTATAATGCCAAACATAGCATATCCAACCCCCAGTTCTAATTCACTACCCCAGTGCCTTACCTTCAGCTCAACAATCCCCCCATCCTTCCCCAGCCCCAGTTCCCCATAAAAGTGATCCTCTCCCCTATAATAGCGCCCTATAGTGATCTTAAATTCCATCATTAGCCTGACTCTCTAGGTAGTCTTCAGACATCACCAGACTCTGTTGAGATAGAGTTGTACTCTGCAGCTTTGTGTCACAGGGCCGTTGACAGTTACAGTGACAGTGTTTGTGAGTCAGTGCCGCTCAGCGCTGCAGATGCTATCGATTAGCGCTCTGGCTCTTCTCACTGATGTGTCACAGGCATCCCCATTGTGTTGAGGTGATGGAGACGGAAGCACAGCGGAGACCCAGTGCAGAAAAACACACTCAATTGTCAGGGTTCAGGGCTTGTGTGTGTGTGGTACTGTCTCGGATCCCCCCGGTACTGCTGCTCATTCTGTTCACCAGTTCCGGAGGTCTACGTCACCGGATTGCTAGGCTTCACTGAACGGGATTCATTATCATCAACCCCGGACTGTCTTGTCTGATTACACACACCTGGTTCCTATTTCCCCTGATTAGTATATGTGCCCTCTGTTCCCTCTGTCGGTTATTGTTCCCATGTCCGTTGGTGGTGTGAGTACATATGCGTTGGTGCAGCTGTTATGCTGTGTGCTATATATATATATATATTGTGCATTACAGGTATCTTCCCGTGTTGTTCAATGAGGTTTACCCTCACTCTTTTGTTTGGGTACAGCCCAGTGTTTTTGTAAACAGTACACATTTTGGGTGTATTAAAAAACCCTATTGTGTATTCCTGCGCCTGTCTCCAAAATTCTTTATAGCGTGACAAGTATCTAGAAAAGTGAACTCAAGTGGGACGAAACTACTCCTCTTCTCAAATCACTGTAGTACGCTTCTCTCATCACCCAATGGGAACCATCGACACTGCTGGCTTGCCTATCTTCAAAGAGGCAGCTTCTGGAGCAAATGTAGTCTAGGGGGCTGCAGGTAGCCTAGCGGTTAGAGCGTTGGACTAGTAACCGGAAGGTTGCAAGATCGAATTTGAAAAGGTAAAAATCGGTTGTTCTGCCCCTGAACAAGGCAGTAAACCCACTGCTCCTAGGCCATCATTGAAAATGTATGGGAAATCAACTCTGTGGTTCTGTTCAGGACCTCACGACAAGTCACAGGATACCGGATGACAGCAGAGATTAAGAACAGTAGCAGCTGGGTGGGGACCCCTTTTGGACAATCAGAGCCTTACAAGCCTGTCACTAAAAAAGGCCCAGCATGAATAAGAAGATACGACAGTTCAGAATGATGATATGATAGGAGGTTATGATTAATAAGTAGACTGTTTATGGATGTGATATGTCGTGTCTTTGGCATTATTAAACTGAAGACTGTTAGGTTATCAAATCAATTCTCTTTAATTATTAATTATTAATTATACATTACATGGTTAGAGAGAGGAGACGGAATCTAAAACAAAAATCCAGAAAATCACATTGTATGATTTTTAAGTTAATTCATTTGCATTTTATTGCATGACATAAGTATTTGATCACCTACCAACCAGTAAGAATTCCGGCTCTCACAGACCTGTTAGTTTTTATTTAAGAAGCCCTCCTGTTCTCCACTGTATTAACTGCAACTGTTTGAACTCGTCACCTGTATAAAAGACACCTGTCCACACACTCAATCAAACAGACTACAACCTCTCCACAATTGCCAAGACCAGATAGCTGTGTAAGGACATCAGGGATACAATTGTAGACCTGTACAAGGCTGGGATGGGCTACAGGACAATAGGCAAGCAGCTTGGTGAGAAGGCAACAACTGTTGGCGCAATTACTAGAAAATGGATGAAGTTCAAGATGACGGTCAATCACCCTCGTTCTGGGGCTCCATGCAAGATCTCACCTCATGGGGCATCAATGATCATGAGGAAGGTGAGGGATCATCCCAGAACTACACGGCAGGACCTGGTCAATGACCTGAAGAGAGCTGGGACCACAGTCTCAAAGAAAACCATTAGTAACACACTACGCCGTCATGGATTAAAATCCTGCAGCGCACGCAAGGTCCCCCTGCTCAAGCCAGTGCATGTCCAGGCCCGTCTGAAGTTTGCCAATGACCATCTGGATGATCCAGAGGAGGAATGGGAGAAGGTCATGTGGTCTGATGAGACAAAAATAGAGCTTTTTGGTCTAAACTCCACTCGCCGTGTTTGGAGGAAGAAGAAGGATGAGTACAACCCCAAGAACACCATCCCAACCATGAAGCATGGAGGTGGATAATTCTTTGGGGATGCTTTTCTGCAAAGGGGACAGGACGACTGCATCGTATTGAGGGGAGGATGGATGGGGCCATTTATCGTGAGATTTTGGCCAACAACCTCCTTTCCTCAGTAAGAGCATTGAAGATGGGTCTTGGCTGGGTCTTCCAGCATGACAACGACCCGAAACACACAGCCAGGGCAACTAAGGAGTGGCTCCGCAAGAAGCATCTCAAGGTCCTTGAGTGGCCTAGCCAGTCTCCAGACCTGAACCCAATAGAAAATCTTTGGAGGGAGCTGAAAGTCCGTATTGCCCAGCGACAGCCCCAAAACCTGACGGATCTGGAGAAGGTCTGTATGGAGGAGTGGGCCAAAATCCCTGCTGCAGTGTGTGAAAACCTGGTGAAGAACTACAGGAAACGTATGATCTCTGTAATTGCAAACAAAGGTTTCTGTACCAAATATTAAGTTCTGCTTTTCTGATGTATCAAATACGTATGTCATGCAATAAAATGCAAATTAATTACTTAAAAATCATACAATGTGATTTTCTGGATTTTTGTTTTAGATTTCGTCTCTCACAGTTGAAGTGTACCTATGATAAAAATTACAGACCTCTACATGCTTTGTAAGTAGGAAAACCTGCAAAATCGGCAGTGTATCAAATACTTGTTCTCCCCACTGTAACTGCCCTGATAGAGGGCACCCTTGTCTAATATCTACCTCACACAGACTGGTCCACTGAACCCCCCCTCCCACCTTGACCATACATGACGCCCCAGCTGTATACTCTTGACAGAAAAGCCGAATTTGGACTTTTCCCACAACCCACCATTGACTCAGAGACTCATACTCTTCTCTCATGACAACCGATACCACCTTTTCAAAAAAAGTCTGGAAGCCTTAGCCAAAAGGTGTCATCTCGTAGGAGCTTTACATTAAACTTCCAATGGGAAGCTTGCCGGGGCCCTGGTGAAATAGACAGCCGAGCCATGGTTATGTGGTAATCCGAAAAACACACTGGTAGAATGGTTGCACTCAACAGCCTACTGCTCTGATTCCTGGACATGTAAAACCGATCGAGTTGGGATGCACTCACCCTAGCCCCAAATACCTTCACCCATGTATATTGTCTTGTGTTGGGATGTCTAGTTTTAATGATGCCCTTTAACACCCCCACTCAGCCTGAATGAGGCTCCCCCCACAAAACAACATGCTTAACGGCATCTGCCTGAAAACCTGCCGACAGTATACAAAATCCGCAAGCAAACTTAACAAAACGACTCTTTCTGGATTTGATCATCCGATTTGAACATCCGCAATAAACAGAAACAAATATTTCACTAGCAATCAGCCTTCCCACTAAATGTACTCTTTTCATGATGTATGCAGAAAGTATAAATTCAGTTCCTACCTGTTCGAAGACCGCAAGCAGAACCTCCTCCACCTTATCTCCATTCTCAGGAACACACCTGAATCCATGCCGTAACGACAGCATCTCGAGCACACCACACCGCTCAAACCCCCAGGAAACTAAAACTCTGTCCTCTTCCTCTCTAACTTTGAATGAAAACAGTGGGTACCGCTAAACGAACAGTGTGTTAACCCTTCACTATAGAATATTTAAACTGAAAGAAAATACCAAGGAAAAATCTAGAAAAAATGTAAGGAAAGAGCCCTCCACACAGCCTCTCAATTGAAAAACTCTCAGCAAGCACTGAGAGAAAGAGAGTGAGAGAGAGTTTGAGTTGAAAAAAAACTTTTGGGTCTGTGAATCCACAATGATATTTATCCCAAAATGAATCTACAATAATCTCCTGTATTTTAGCCAGAAGGCCAGATGGTGGCTCTAAACATGACAACCGATGCCACAGTGCAGAGGCAACCACATTGTTAACAACAATAGTGCGAGATAACAACCAATGCCATCTCCTCATCCTCCCTTCCAACATTTCAAGAAACACATTCCAATGTTTGTCCATTTTCCCCTAAATCCCCTAGGTACACTCCAAGATACTTAAAACCTCCCTTACACAATTCCAGCCCCCCTGGCAAAGCCGTGATCCCTCCAGACCATTTTCCAAACTGTAAAGCACAACTTTTTTCCCAATTTACCTTTGCGGAGGATATTCCCCTAAGCCGATCAACCATGAAACTCAAACTATCCACCACTGCTTGGTTTTTCACTAAAATAACTACATCATCAGCATAGGCTGAGAGACGAATAGGAGGAATATCCTCTGAAAGGTACACCCCTTCAATGCGACTTCTAATGATATTTAGTAGTGGCCCTATAGCGATGGCATATAGCATTCCTGACAAAGACCACCCCTGCCTAATACCTCTACACACTTTAAAAGGTGCACTAAAGACACCGTTAACTTTCAGTACACTTTCAATGTCACCAGATATCGCCCTGATCATAGCAATAAAACCAGAGCTGAAACCAAACGCCTCAAAGTGCGCCATAAGTATTTCTATTTGTATTTATTATGAATCCCCATTCGCTGCTGCCAAAGCAGCTACTCTTCCTCGGGTCCAGCAAAATTAAGGCAGTTCATTTCTTTTTTAACATTACAATACATTCACAGATTTCACAACACACTGTGTGCCCACTACCACATATCAACAGTACTAAATCCATGTGTATGTATAGTGTGTATGTTATCGCGCGTGTGTGTGTGTGTGAGTATGTGTGTGTGTGTCTGTGCCAATGTTTGTGTTGCTTCACAGTCCCCGCTGTTCCATAAGGTGTTTTTTTATCAGTTTTTTGGGCAGTAGGCTGAGGACAGCCCTCCGATAGTATCCCTCCGGTCAAACTATCTCTAACTACTGCTAGCCAATCCTCTCCCAACATGGCCCAACAATACTTTAAAAAGTCAACGGGAAGCTCATCAATGCCTGGTGCCCTTCCAATTTACATTTTACATTAATGCAGTGTCATGACGTTGGTCTGGGGGTAGGTTTATGACAGTCATAAATACCTCTCCCCCCTTTTCCCTCTCTCTTCCCTACTGATGTGACATTTGAAAATCCCTTGGTAAATATAGATATTCTGGGAACATCAGAAGGTGGGGGGAAATGAACCATATTCTGGTAATCCGACCAGTTGGACATTTGCGGTGGTACTTAATGAATATGATGTCAGTTCGGTTGTCATCTGAGACATTCTCATCAATGATAAGATGACATAAACTCTACAGTGGAAAGTCTACACATTGTAGTTATCAGATTCACATGGAATTGTTGTTCAATATAAGTGTTTGAATATAACACTATTGGTGAAAAGATTAAATGTAATTTTAGCTTCCAAATGACAGATTTGGGTTTTCATAAGGTTAGGGCTCTGCTCAATCAGTGACCCGCCCCTGTGAAGAGACATGGGCTGTAAACCATGAAAACACACCCTTCTCCCTCCACTATATAAAGCCTTGATGAAAATGTAACCTCCTGTTCCGAGGATGTGAGGACGACGGTCCATACGTTAAAAGGACTAACATGTACATTAGGATGACGATCCGATGTCAGAATGGTTCAGATAATAACTATAGAACGAAGCCAACCTCAGCATCAGCTTTGGTTGCGAATGGTATGAACTTTGAACTCTTATTCACTACAGAAGTGATACCTCCTAGCCGTTGAGTTAGCGACAGCAGCTGCAAACGTGGGCTAGGAAAGACCAGACAGAGTATCCCGTCTACCACACAATGACATTACTACAACGTATCCATTTTACCAGCAGAGACATTCTTCAAAGGACAAAGGACACTGATTGGAAACACGCCATCCATCTACCACCAACCTACCGAAGCGCAGCTCAGAGTAAATATTGAATGCATTTTTCCTTTTCCAAATGGGCGGTAATTTAGAATGCATAAGATACTGTATTTATGATAGCATGGCTTCTCCCTTTGTTCCTCAAGTCGTCCCGCTCTTTCACTCAAACCCAGCCCTTTTCTTTTGTGTAACAAGCTGTCATATCTGTTCCGTCCGCTAGAGACGTTTTCCTTTATGACATAATTTGTAATCCAGGTATGATTCATTCTGTGTATATGTAATTCTGTATGGTTAGTTAGGTATTTAGTAAAAAAATAATTAAACCCAATTTTGTATTGCTGATTCAACTTGTTAGCCAGGGTTCAAGATTTTACAACTTTCAGATGAGACTGAAATAAGGTGAAATAAGGTGACGATTAATATTGACTGCTATTGATGTAAAATATTACTAGGTCTGTAAGAGTTTATTCGGAAGATAACAGCTCTATAAATATTATTTAGTTGTTCCCCGACTTTCTAGTTAATTACATTAGCTCAATCAGGTAAAATTAATTACAGAGAAAGGATTTTATAGAATAGCATGTCATATCACTTAATCCGGCATAGCCAAAGACACGACAGCAGTGTATAGCTCCTGCAAAGACAATGGTTGCTCAAGCTCAACCTCAGCATCTGCAGCCACCTGTGGGAGCCCATCAAGGAACTGCTGTGTCACTGTTTTATCCTCTTTGTACTCTTGTAGAGCATAGAACTCTACTGCCCTCTTTCTAATTGCACTAGGGCTAGTGAGCTCCTGTCCAACAGCTGCTTTGAGGCAATGAATAATTCTTCTTTGACCATTCTTTTTCTCTAAACCAAATAAAATTTGGATGAGGCATCCATTACAGAGATTTCCTGAAATGTACTTCTCACGAATGCCCCCTGTGCTCTGATACCCAGCAGATCTGACAATGCTGCTTTTTTTCTCTTGAGGGCTTAAGTATGGCCTCGGTCTCCTGTGGTCTCAACCAAAGTTAGGAGTTCCGCTATTTCAGACTCTAGCGCATTCATTGATCTGGTGATGTTTCTGGTGACATTCATCGAGTACTGATCTGATTACAGAATTGTTGAATCTGGATTTTCCCTATATCCCACCACTGTTGAAAGGAAACAAAACTGTCCTTCTGAGACCTCCATCTCTCCCAGAAAGAACTACAACTTTTCCTGAAGTGAGCATCACTCAATAACATTATATTAAAATGTCAGTATGCACTTTTGGTTTTTACAGCATTAACGAACACCACCTCTGTTATTAAAAAATTATCTGAAAATCCCACTGATGTTATCACACCTGATTTAGAGACCTGAGATTGATGCTCAAACAATAAAACTTATCTGACCTGGCCAGAGAGATGGTGTTCTCTCTTACATGTGCCCATGTGTACTGTCTCGTGCCTCCATGTTGGCTCTGAAAAATAACACACGTGTTTAAAGGCATTTTAAAAAGTAATTGAGGCTATATTGGGTTCTTTGTGGTTTCTATCTAAATCCCTGACTGTGCAGTTAAAATCCCCAGCATCCAAAAATAACCTTTTTTATTATAGATACAAGTTGACCATGACGAGATAACTCTCCCTCCAACACGTCATCTCCAACAAATGGTGGCACGTTAGAAAGTATAACTTTCTTTGCCGGATTCATAAGAGGAAATACCAATGTCTGTGTCTCCCACAACACAACACCACTCTCAACTATCGTATTAAACTTTTCAGTGGACCCTAAGAATTTTACTACAGCGCTATTCATCCTTGACGCTGATTTTATGCTATCATACCCATACATTCTTCCACCGAACACCCTGCCGCAGCAGGAATCTTTACTCCATGTCTCCGACTAAGTTTTTCAAACCCCAACCCCCTGCGAGTGGCCATTGCAACCAGACCCACACGCTGATTGCGCCCTCGAGAAAACTATCACTCCACCCCATAATCGTGGGCAATAGTGGCAAACCTCACTGCTATCGTCCTATTCCTACTCACCCTTCTTGAAATTGCCTTCCACCTCCTCCTTTATCTACAAGAACATGTCTAATGGCACACCAAGCACACACATACCACATGGTTGACCCAAGCCCCTGACCGCTCACCGGCACAATCACCACCCTTTTCCTTACATCAGGCGCTGCGGTCTGGTTCCACTTCCATTCACTCACACCGCTAACTTTTGTTTATTATCTATTTCACTTGCTTTGGCAATGTAAACATATGTTTCCCATGCCAATAAAGCCCTTAAATGAAATTTAATTGAGAGTTAGGAGAGAGGTAGTAGAGAGGGGGAGAGGCCCGTCCAGCCTGTTTGTCCTGCTCAACATGCTCTGTCTGTCTCTGCATCCATCCATCCTTCACCCCTCCTTAAAGCCACTCATCTGTCCACACATTGATCTCTGTTGATTCACATTCAACTCACAACAGGAGGCCGCTGAAAGACATATTGATTCTGCATGCTGTGTGTGTGTGTGTGTGTGCGCGCGTGCGTGTGTGCACATTTGCAGGTATGCAGACTGTATCTTCTGGCTGAGACACTGCTCATGCACTAGACTAGATGAGCTGACTTGATGAGAGAAGAGGTGGAGCAGGACCATAGCAAGAGGAGGAGAGGAACGCTGGTGAAGAAAGAATATACAGTCATAACAGTGGATAGATGGACATTCCACCTCACAGCAACATTCCATTGTGGGTATAATAGGGTTGATATTGTATAATGCATAGATGCATTGATCATCTCTCTAAGTATGTTTCCTTTCACATTTTTCTTCTGTCACAAGATGAAAGTCTAGTGTCCCTCCACATTGAATGGACCTACATGGTTCTAGGAGGTTGAGAGGAAGGGAGGAGAAAGAAAGTAGAATTCAAATGTTACAGAGAGGAGTGTAGGGGAGGTGAGGTTATAGGTCATGGGAGGTCGTAAGGGTACCTGGTGTTTTGGGGTTACATCCTCTCCTCCCTCACTCCCTCCCTCTCTCTCCTCTTCCCTTTGGGTCTTTTGTCAGGTTATTTCCAGCCTGTCGGAGGCATCTTGTTTCTGTGTGTTAACCTGTAACGTGAGTTATGGTGTTCTTGTTGTCTGTGAGGCAGTAACTGTCTGGACACATGTAATCTTCACGGTGACTGTGTCAAATTGAATTTCCTACGCCGGCCTGAGCGGCTTTGCAGTGGGATCACACACTTGCACCACATTCGCATACTCTCTCTGTCTCTCCTGCAATCTCACACACACACACACACACACACACACACACACACACACACACACACACACACACACACACACACACACACACACACACACACACACACACACACACACACACACACACACACAGCACTGTTTTTCAAGTATCACAGGCAGTCAGGTAAACAGCAGGTAATCACCACGAAAGCTCTAACTCTAAACATCTATGTAGCTTGTTAATGCTATCATCAGATATCACTGTCATCATTATCATCATGATAGTCATTAGATCTCTCTCTCTCTCACTTTGCTTCTTTCTTTCCCCCCTCTCTCTCTCTCTCTCTCTCTCTCTCTCTCTCTCTCTCTCTCTCTATTTGCTTCTTTCTTGCTCTCTCTCTCTCTCTCTCTCTCTCTCTCTCTATTTGCTTCTTTCTTGCTCTCTCTCTCTCTCTCTCTCTCTCTCTCTCGTCGGAGTGCATACTGGGAGTGAGTCGGGAAGCAGTAGCAATTGTGAGAGCAACTGACATTTTTTCACTCTAATGGGTTTCGGTGTTTTCAGTGTGTGTGTGTGTATATATATATATATATATATATATAACACCTTAGTAGTTGGCGCTATCATTGGGAATGATTGCATAAAATCAGCTTCAAGGATGAATAGCGCTGTAGTAAAATTCTTAGATTCCATTGAAAAAGTGAATACGATAGTTGAGAGTGATGTTGTGGGATCCACAGACGTCGGTATTTCCTCTTACGTGCCACCATTTGTTAGAGATGAAGTGTTGGAGCGAGAGTTATCTCGTCATGGTCAACTTGTATCTATATTATAAAAGGTTATTTTTGTATTAAAAACTCCATTGCTAGGGCCTCCTGAGTGGTGCAGTGGTCTAAGGCACTGCATCGCAGTGCTAGCTGTGCCACTAGAGATTCTGGGTTCAAGTCCAGGCTCTGTCTCAGGCGACCAGGAGGCACATGGGGCGGTGCACAATTGGTCCAGCGTCGTTAGGGAGGGTTTGGCCGTCAGGGATATCCTTGTCTCATCGCACACTAGCCACCCCTGTGGCGGGCCGGGCACGGTCGCCAGGTGTATGGTGTTTCCTCCGACGCATTGGTGCGTCTGGCTTCGGGGTCAGAGGGGGATTGTGAGGCTTGGTTGAGCTATGTTTCGGGCGACGCATGGCTCTCGACCTTCACTTCTCCTGAGTCTGTACGGGAGTTCCAGCGATGCGACAAGACTGTAACTACCAATTGGGGTAATAAAAAAAAATCTCCATTGCTGAAACATGTCATGTCTCATAGGAGACAAGTGCATATGATTTTTAAGAAAGATACTGACAAACCTAATTTAGAGTTTTAAGATTGACCGATTTGATAATATGCTTCTACTGAATGAATGAAATGCTTTGGCTGTCCCGAGAATAAGCGAACAGAGCCCAGTAGCAGCTCTAGCGCTGGTGCAGCTAATGCACCACAGCGAAGGGATGGACATGCTAAGGGTTCAGGGGAAGGGAGAAGGTGGGCAGATGTGGTTAGAAAAGGAGAGCAGTGTGGTTACGGGGGCAATTGTGGTAGATCAGAACAAAGAGGGAGGGGAAACAGCCGGTGAGACCTGGACTGGAGTCGCTGAGTCGGTGCTGGAAAATGAAATTGAATCAATGGAAAATGAAGCAGCTGTTTTCAAAGTAAGAGGAGTAATTTAAGGGGTGATGATCTAATTCTTAGAGGAAGGTAGAGATTGGTAAATCAGTTGAGGATAAACAGGTTGAAGAGATGGTGGAGTTTTCCTTGGGGCAGGATAGTGAGAGTGAGTCATCTGATGCATTGGGGTGGGAGAGAGGTATGGGATTGAGAAGGTATGTCAATTTCTGAAATTGACAAAAGGGAAGTAATAAACTCAGCAAAAATAGAAATGTCCTCTCACTGTCAACTGTGTTGATTTTCAGCCAAATTAACATGTGTAAATATTTGTATGAACATAACAAGATTCAACAACTGAGACATAAACTGAACAAGTTCCACAGACATGTGACTAACAGAAATTGAATAATGTGTCCCTGATCAAAGGGGTGGTCAAAATCAAAGTAACAGTCAGTATCTGGTGTGGCCACCAGCTGCATTAAGTACTATTCGTCTCTCAGCCTATGCTGATGATGTAGTTATTTTAGTTAAAAACCAAGCAGTGGTGGATAGTTTGAGTTTCATGGTTGATCGGCTTAGGGGAATATCCTCCGCAAAGGTATATTGGGAAAAAAGTTGTGCTTTACAGTTTGGAAAATGGTCTGGAGGGATCATGGCTTTGCCAGGGGGACTGGAATTGTGTAAGGGAGGTTTTAAGTATCTTGGAGTGTACCTAGGGGATGAGGGGACAATGGACAAACATTGGAATGTGTTTCTTGAAATGTTGGAAGGGAGGATGAGGAGATGGCATTGGTTGTTATCTCGCACTATTATTGTTAACAATGTGGTTGCCTCTGCACTGTGGCATCGGTTGTCATGTTTAGAGCCACCATCTGGCCTTCTGGCTAAAATACAGGAGATTATTGTAGATTCATTTTGGGATAAATATCATTGGGTTCCACAAAGTGTTTTGTATTTGTCAAAAGAGGAGGGGGGAGGGGTGGCAGGTATTCTATTACAGCAGGTTGGGGGATTAGGTTTAAAGAAGGCTTTATTTTTGGTTGATAGTAGCCAGATTTTTAGGGAGTGAGTATCTCTGTTTTAGAGATGCCTTCTTAGGGTTTCAAGCCTGATGAAGGTGTCCAGATGCACTACAGTGGAGTCAGTGCATTGGATGCTGGAGGAAACTCTGGTGTATTATGGGGCAAAACTGGATTGTACAACTGCAGCTCTTCCACATTTCTCCAAGATTCTGGTAAAGAGAAAAATCATCACCCTAAAACAGTTAATGGCTATTTTTATTTGTATTTTTTATTTCACCTTTAGCCAGGTAGTTGAAAACAAGTTCTAATTTACAACTGCAACCTGGCCAAGACAATGCAAAGCAGTAGGACAAAAACAACACATAATTACACATAAACAAACGTACAGTCAATAACACAAAAGAAAAGAAAAATAGAAAATTCTATGTACAGTGTGTGCAAATGTAGAAGAGTAGAGAAGCAGGCAATAAATAGGCGCTAGAGACGAAAATAATTGCAATTTAGCATTAATACTGTGATAGATGTGCAGATGAGGATGTGCAGGTAGAGATACTGGTGTGCAAAAGAGCAACAGCGTAAGTAATGATATGGGGATGAGGTAGTCGGGTGTGCTATTTACAGATTGGCTGTGTCCAGGTACAGTGATCAGTAAGCTGCTCTGACAGTTGATGCTTAAAGTTAGAGAGGGAGATATAAGACTCCAGCTTCAGAGATTTTTGAAATTATTTCCAGTCATCGGAAGCAGAGAACTGGAAGGAAAGGTGGCCAAAGTGTAGGCTTTTTTTGTTTCTAATGTTGCATTTCTTTGGTTCTCTCAAATTTGTTTTTGATGCTGCTTTTTAGAATATGCAATTTATGTTTTGAGTAGCCGAATTGACTCCTTCTTTATTGTTTTGATATTGTGAGTCAGTGAAGAACTGTATAAAGTTCATCATTTTATTTGAGTTTAATTAATGTTTCAATGAATTTCTCTGCACCGTTTGGAGCCCATCTGTACGATTGGTAAATGTTGTAGAGTTTATTGGGCTGTTTTTTTTAATGAGTATTGCTGGTTAATTTCTTTCAGAAACATGTTGATCTGACTGTGATCTGACAATGATGGCTGTGGTCTGACAGTGAATGCACTAATGGAGGAGGAGTCGATGTCAGTGATGGCATAGTTGACCACACTTGTCCCAAGAGCTGAGCAGTAAGTAAACCGACCTAAAGAGTCCCCTCTGATTCTAGTATTAAGCATGCACAGGCCTAAGGCTCGACAGAGATGAACTAACTCCTTCCCGTTTTTGTTCAGTATTTGGACAGGACTGTTTCTATTATTTATAATAGGGCTACTGCACAAGAAGGGGTGTTCAAATATATGGTGGTTACCTCCCGCATCAGTGTGGTCAGGCTCAGAACCTGTTCTCGCATTGAAATCTCCACAAATAAGCAATTTACCTTTGCCTGAAATTGAAGGATTTCTGTATGGAGATTGTCAAAAAAACTGATCATCATAATACGATTAATCTGAAGGAGGGGCATAAACTGCACATATGTATACATCATTGTCACAATAGATTGTACCTTTGTTAAGGTTTAGCCAAATGCTGATGGTAGTAAGCTTTCTCTATAGCCTGAGGGTCTCCACGTCACCATTTTTCCAGCAGGATTATGATGTCCTGTCCCTTAATGTTTTTAAGAAATTAATAGTTTTCTCACGTAAGTGTTCCTTTTGTGAGCCATTGCCAACCTTTCAAAGCACTTCATGGCTACAGACGTGAGTGCTACGGGTCTGTAGTCATTTT
This sequence comes from Oncorhynchus mykiss, assembly GCF_057628025.1. Lineage (NCBI taxonomy): Eukaryota > Metazoa > Chordata > Actinopteri > Salmoniformes > Salmonidae > Oncorhynchus > Oncorhynchus mykiss. The sequence goes on from NC_143036.1 coordinate 59,437,288, forward strand.
GGCAGGTTGCCTTTGTGTTCTAGGGCACACGGACTATGGTGTTCTGCTTGAAACATGTTGGTATTACAGACTTAATCAGGGACATGTTGAAAATGTCATTGAAGACACCTGCCAGTTGGTCAGCACATGCCCGGAGCACACGTCCTGGTAATACGTCTGGCCTCGCATCCTTGTGTATGTTGACCTGTTTAAAGGTCTTACTCACGTCGGCTACGAAGAGCGTGATCAAACAGTCGCCTGGAACAGCTTATGCTCTCATGCATACCTCAGTGTTGCTTGCCTCGAAGTGAGCATAGAAATTATTTAGCTCGTCTGGTAGGCTCGTGTTACTGGGCAGCTCGCGGCTGTGCTTCCCTTTGTAGTCTGTAACCGTTTGCAAGCCCAGCCACATAAGACGAGCATCGGAGCCGGTGTAGTATGATTCAATCTTAGCCCTGTGTTGACGCTTTGCCTGTTTGATGGTTCGTCGCAGGGCATAGCAGGATTTCTTGTAAGCTTCCGGGTTAGTCCCACACCTTGAAAGCTGCAGCTCTAGCCTTTAGCTCAGTGCGAATGTTGCCTGTAATCCATGGCTTCTGGTTGGGGTATGTACGTACAGTCACTGTGGGGACGACTTCCTCGATGCACTTATTGATAAAGCCAGTGACTGATGTGGTGTACTCCTCAATGCCATCGGAAGAGTCCCAGAACATGTTCCAGTCTGTGATAGCAAAACAGTCCTGTAGTTTAGCATCTGCTTCATCTGACCACTTTTTTTGTAGACCGAGTCACTGGTGCTTCCTGCTTTAATTTTAGCATGTAAGCAGGAATCAGGAGGATAGAGTTGTGGTCGGATTTATCAAATGGAGGGCGAGCTTTGTACGCGTCTCTGTGTGTGGAGTACAGGTGATCTAAAAAACAAATCCTCTGGTTGCACATTTAACATGTTGATGGAAATTTGGTATAACTGATTTAAGTTCTACCAAATGTGACAACACTATCTTAACTTTCACATTAGTCTTCACTTAACGTCTACCCTGGCTCTATGTGTGTGTGAGGAATAACCTTGTTCTCTTTGATAATATGTGTTTGCTTCATGGTTTCTGTGTGTCATTTTCTCCAGACAATTTCGGTCATGGCTCTTCCTGCCTCTGGCTCTGTGTTGGCTTGTAATTGGACAGAGAAGATGGCAAATAGGGGCACAGTTCAGACTAAATATTTTCTTGTACTTTCTATTTTGCTCTCGTTCTCGTTCTCTTCTTCTTTCCGTCCTTTACCCTCTCCATTTCTCCTGCCCTTTTTGACTTAAAGTCTATTCTATTTCCATCAGGCTTCTTTATCTTCTCTTCCTCTCTTCCTTCTCTGATCTTCCTTCCTTTCATTTTCTGCCATGTGTGGGGTGCAGAGTGGTGTCTGTGTGTTGGTCTCTGTGTTCAGTTAAGGTCAGCTACGGAATAAGATTTCTGATGGGTAGACCCATTCTCTGATCCTGCTTTGACCATTCTCATTGGTTGCTGTGAGGTTGGGCCAAAGTTGGCCACTGACCTGCCTTTGGTCTCGCTGGGTCTGACTCACTCACACATCTTCGCTCGCTTTTTTGGATCATGGCCCCTCGACATGTGAGTCTGTACACAGTACTATTCGGGGCCAGGTCCCAGGCTGATGTGGGCAAGGTTCCAGGCTGATGTAGGGTTGAGTCCCAGGTTGTGAATCTGACTTTCCAGAATATTGTTTTTTGGAGAAGAGTAGCAATCAGCCTCTGGTGCGTTCTTCTTTTCTTTTTACATTTGTTTCATCGTCGATAAAGTGCAGCGAGACCGGTTTGTCAACACACCTCCGCCCCTCTCTACTGTAGGCTGTCTCTCTGCCTGCTTGCATTTCCTGTGCTCTCTCACATCATAAAGTGAGGCTTTTGCGCGATAAAGTTCAAAGCAGCATTATTAATTTCGAGAAAGACAGAGAGAAACTGACACAGACATCAAAAGGAGAGAAAAGGCCTTGTGATGGTGGGGACTGTCAAAGGATGCAACTTTGTGTGTGTGAGTCGACGTACAAAAGAGAAAAGTCTCCGGCTCCCTACACACACTCGCTCGCCGAGGACCCTGGGTTGTGATGTATCAGCCATCATGAAACAAGGCACAGAGATTGCTTTTAATCTTCTAAGGCTGGTGGAATTATGAAAAGGCATGTGTAGGGCACTGTGTGCTTTTTGAATGATTGGATTTAATTGAAGCAAGTCTGTCTCAGGGAAGGAGGAGATACAGGAAGCGCTTTGTGTGTGTGTGTTTGTGCGTGTGTGTGTGTGCGCGCATGTGCGTGTGTGTGTGTGCGTGTGGGTGTGGGTGTGTGTGGGTGTGTGTGGGTGTGTGTTTGTGTCAAACTGGGGGTGGCCATAGGGGCGTGCGCTTGATAAGTGAAGCTGCATTAGTTCATAGAGGATCAACCAGAACTCAAACCAAGTACTTCAACGGCGTCCTGGTTGAATCTAACAGTCGCAGCCGGTTTCAATAATAGATCAGTCACAGTTGGTTAGCTGTGCTATTTGAGGTCTATTGGTCTCTATTGTTAACTCAGACATCTATCATATCTCCATTAGTAATGTCTGTAAAAGGACACGGGTTCTGCACTGCTCTACTCTGCTCTGCAGACCATCTGCGTCCCAAATGCCACCCTATTTTAAAAAAATTACCAGGGCCCTATGGATAGGGCACTATGTAGGGAATAGGGTGCCATTTGGTACACATACATCAAAGCAGAGGTATGAATGGTCCATTAGGCCAGCGGCTCTTTTAAAACACATTCTCTTTAATGCCCAAGCAAATTGGAGCTAAAACGGAGCAAAGTGTCATTAATTCTGCAATTCACTTCTGCCATCGTTAGGGCCACATCAAATTGCACTTAAAATGCTGTTTAGGTTAGCTAATGTTACAAGCAAGGGACAAGTGTATGTGTGTGTTTATGTGGGCATCCAGCGAAGAAACACGCACACACATAAACACACCATTTTGGTTAAATTATAAAAACAAATTCTGTCAGCCGTATAAGTATACTTTCGTTCATTGCCATAAGTGACCCATGGTGGCGTGACAGCGGGATCAATATAAATATCTCTATGAAGACGCGTTTCTAAATGGAGCTGTTCACGTCTCTAAGGCAACCCTGCAACTAAACATGACACATTTAGCAAAGCAACAGAGACTTTTGTGTGGGCTTGATCTAATGCCATGTGATCATAGTGTCAGACATGAAAGACACAGAGGAGGGAGATGGAGGTGGAGACATAGACTCCTCTCCTATGGAGAACCAACATTCCACATGGGGAACAATTGCTCTAAGTCATGTCATGTGAAGTAAGATGCATCTTCCACCTTATGACATATATCACCAAGCAAACAATTGAGGAAGTAGAGAAGGTAATGTTATTATTGTCCTTCATTTGCCGTACAGAATCTCACTTTACTACCTTCCAGGTCTACATGCCTGTGTACGACTGTGACCACTATGAAGTGTCATGCTTAGTCCGTATTCAGTTTGCTTCATGTTTAAACTCATGCTAGGTAAAGCTCCACCTTATCTCAGTTCACTGGTCACGATGGCAACACCCACCCGTAGCACGCGCTCCAGGTCATCTACAAGTCCATGCTAGTTAAAGCTCCGCCTTATCTCAGTTCACTGGTCACGATGGCAACACCCACCCGTAGCACGCGCTCCAGCAGGTGTATCTCACTGATCATCCCTAAAGCCAACACCTCATTTGGCCGCCTTTCCTTCCAGTTCTCTGCTGCCTGTGACTGGAACGAATTGCAAAAATCGCTGAAGTTGGAGACCTTTATCTCCCTCACCAACTTTAAACATCTGCTATATGAGCAGCTAACCGATCGTTGCAGCTGTACATAGTCTATCGGTAAATAGCCTACCCAATTTTACCTACCTCATCCCCATACTGTTTATATTTATTTACTTTTCTGCTCTTTTGCACACCAATATCTCTAGACCTGTACATGACCATTTGATCATGTATCACTCCAGTGTTAATCTGCAAAATTGTAATTATTCGCCTACCTACTCATGCCTTTTGCACACAATGTATATAGACTCTCTTTTTTTCTACTGTGTTATTGACTTGTTAATTGTTTACTCCATGTGTAACTCTGTGTTGTCTGTTCACACTGCTATGCTTTATCTTGGCCAGGTCGCAGTTGCAAATGAGAACTTGTTCTCAACTAGCCTACCTGGTTAAATAAAGGTGAAATAAATAAAAATAAAAAATCCACTGCAGTGTGATTCAGCTCTTTCCCTCCTCCCTGTCCTACCCTGTATATTAATGAGGGCCCATTTAAGACCCTGGTTAATGTCAGAGCTGCCTCTCTGCCTGCCTGCCTACCTGCCTGCCTACCTGCCTGCCTGCCTAGGGACCCTGTAGACTCAGCAGAAAGTACTGAGGTCAAATGTGTCTTCCCTCTTCTGGGCTCATGAGGCCTTTAGTTTCTGTCTCTTTGTTTTTCCTCCTGCATCATTAACTGGAGCTGTTTGTTTTCCCTCCATTTCTCCATAAAAAAGCCAGACTACGGTTTCCAACTGCACATGGGGACAAAGATTGTACTTTTTGGAGAAATGTCCTCTGGTCTGATGAAACAAAAATAGAACTGTTTGGCCATAATGACCATCGTTATGTTTGGAGGAAAAAGGGGGAGGCTTGCAAGCCGAAGTACACCATCCCAACTGTGAAGCATGGGGGTGGCAGCATTCTGTTGTGGGGGTGCTTTGCTGCAGGAGGGACTGGTGCACTTCACAAAAGAGATGGTATCATGAGGTTGGAAAATTATGTGGATATATTGAAGCAACATCTCCAGACATCAGTCAGGAAGTTAAAGCTTGGTCGCAAATGGGTCTTGACCCCAAGCCTACTTCCAGTTGTGGCAAAATGGCTTAAGGACAACAAAGTCAAGGGTTTGGAGTGGCCATCACAAAGCCCTGACCTCAATCCTACAGAACATTTGTGGGCAGAACTGAACAAGTGTGTGTGAGCAAGGAGGCCTACAAACCTGACTCAGTTACACCAGCTCTGTCAGGAGGAATGGGACAAAATTCCCCCACAATATAAAGGCAATGCTCCAAATACTAATTGAGCATATGTAAACTTCTGACCCACTGGGAATGTGATGAAAGAAATATAAGCTGAAATAAATCATTCTCTCTACTATTATTCTGACATGTCACATTCTTAAAACAAAGTGGTTATCCTAACTGACCTAAGACTAGAATTAATTAAATGTCAGGAATTGTGAAAACTGAGTTTAAATGTATTTGGCTAAGGTAAGCTTCCGACTTCAATTGTATGTATTTGTGCATTTGTATGAAACTAGGAGAGATGAGGAGAAACATGCAGGGGAGGAGGATGGTGAATGTCAGGGGTGTGTTTGTGTTCAGTTGAGAGGGCACAGCGGGTTGCAGCCTCTCCCCTGACAACACAAAGGCCAAACGCAGACATGGGGCCTTGCTCACAGGGAGATGGAGAATTACTGTCCAAACTGAAGACAGATAACACGCCAGGAAGAATGTAGAAAACTGAAGAAAACAGCTACTTAGACAGAAATAGAAATGTGCTTAAATAGCTGGCACCTGAGCAAAAACAACAAGGCCAAAACCATTCACTTTCACACATACGTGGAATTACTATTTCTATGGAGTGTCGTGTCTTTGGCTATGCCGGATTAAGTGATATGACATGCTATTCTATAAAACAATTTCTCTGTAATTAATATTACCTGATTAAGCTAATCAGGTAGATAATTAACTAGAACGTCGGGGCACCACGAAATAATGTTTATAGAGCTGTTATCTCCCGAATAAACTCTTAAAGACCTAGTAATCTTTTACATCAATAGCAGTTAAAATATAATCCTCACCATGTTTAGTCTCATTTGAAGGTGTTAAATTCTTGGTTATCTTTACTAATCCTGGCTAACAAATTGAATCAGCAATGCAAAATTTGGTTTCATTATTTATTTACTAAATACCTAACTAATCTTACAGAATTACATATACACAGAATGCAAATTATGTCATAAAGAAAACGTCCCTGTTGGACGCATCAGATACGACGGCTGGTTACACAAAGAGAGGGGGTTGGGTTTGAGTGAAAGAGCGGGAAGACTGAGTAACAAATGGAAAAGCTATGCTATTGCAAATACAGAATCTTATGCATTCTAAATAACTGCCCATTTGGAAAAGGAAAATGCAATAAATATTTACTCTGAGCTGCGCTTCAATGGGTTGGTTGTAGATGGAAGGCCGTGTTGCCCAACGGAGATCTTCCTGTCCTCGGAAGAATGTCTCTGGGGTAAACTGGATACGTTGTAGTATCGTTGTTGTGTGTTAGACTGAATACGTCATCCGTCCTAACTCAATTGGCTAGGAGGTATCACTTCTGGAGTGAATAAGAGTTCAAAGTTCATATCAAGTTGCCATACTTTTAAGCTTGTGCTATATTCTGCTAGGTTATTATCTGAGCCCTTTTAAAGTGGGACCGTCGTCCTCCTCGGAAGAGAAAGGTACATTTTCATCAAGGGATTTATATAGGAGGGGAGAGAAGGGCGTGTTTCATGGTTTATAACCATTATAACCAATGTCCCTTCACATGGGCGGGGCCACTGAGTGAGCAGAGCTTTAACCTTATGAAAACCCAATTCTCTCATTTGGAAGTTAAAATTACATTTGATCTTTTCACAAGTAGTTTCACATTGAAACATTTAAATTGCACAACAATTCCATGTAAATCTGATAACTAGAATGTGTAGACTTTCCAAGATCCAGTTTATCTCGTCCTGTCATCAGTCATAATGTCTCAGAGGCCAACTGATCTGGCATCATATTCATTGAGTACCAACGCATATTTTCAACTGGTTGGATTACCGAAATATGGTTCCTTTCCCCCCACCCTTTGATGTTCCCAGACTCTCTATGTTCAACAAAGGCTTTTCAAGAGTCCTTCGGTAGAGTCAAGAGAGAGGAAAGGTATTTATGGGGGGTCATAAACCTTACCCACAGGCCAACGTCATGACAGCAGGCACAACCATGTCATTTGCCCCAGTATTGTGAAGCTGTTTATGACACTCACTACCTTGAAAAAGAAGAGATGCAACTTGTAAAATTGTTCATTCTTGCGTTTCAATCAGTGACTTATTGAGACCTGGGAGAACCAGGACAATCCCTGACTTTAAAAAATATGTTATAGGTCGATTGGGCTGCTTCCCTGAATGACTAAAGCTGTGCCCCTACAGACTAACATGTTGATACTGTAGTTAAAATGCATAGGCTTCATAGATATGCATAGCATTCTGCAACATCATCTCTCTAAATAACAATCATTTGTATTAGAGCACGATGTACAAATATGACCCCACCGTACCCAGCCTCAGGACAGTGTGTAGATAGAGAAAAACAGAGATGACATCAAATCAAGAGAGAGAGAGATTGCTCATTAAACAGAGACTGTGCCTTCCTCGGTCATCAGCCCATAACAGACCGACAAAACAGCAATAGAGCATCTCTTCATTCTCCCTCTCTCCTTCTCCCTTCCCTCATTCTCTCTCTCTCTGCGTGTTAATGGATATTTAAAGGTTATGTCAGAGTGCAGGATATAAAGCGTGCTAGGGGGTCAGAGGAGGCCACGCCTTACTCCCTCTCTCCCCCCGAGGATACAAGGAATGAAACATACAATAGACACGTTTACCAGAAGTTTCCTTTCAGAAAAACACTTCATATTGTCTGTTGTTCTTCCCGCAACTAATATTGTTTTGAATTAAAACGGCGACAGGTTATCCTAATCTAATATCAGAGACAATTGCAGCCGAGTACCTCGTCATAGCGACGGAAAGGAATCCGGATCAGAATTGGACATGCACTTGGATGAAATGACGGATGGGGGTAGAGAAATCATTTTGGTCTACATTGGGAAAAATCGTTTTGTTGTTATTGCATGGTGGCGTGGTATAGCATTGTCTCTCGCACACTCCACGGATATCCAATCTTGTATTGTAAACATGAGTCTGAGATAGGAGGAGGAAGATGTTATTGTGTTATTCATAGCTGCAATATCTCTTCTCAAAATAATATCAGTCCCTGATGAAGTAATGCCATTTTATTATTTATGGTTTCTGTCTCTGCGTAGCTGAAAACCTCTCAGTAGTGCATCTGTGTGAGATATTTGAAACCCAGTCTTTAAATTAAGACACTCAAAGAAAATGTGAATTCTAACGTGATTTTGTAAAATAGACTATTTTCTTTTGAAGCACCCTTCGATTGGAGAATTGCCTCTTAAATGTGTGTCTGCGTGGTGATGTTTTTCACTTCAGATAGACTGTGACTGACTATGCTGTGGTATGTGCATATGTATGCATGCAAGCAGATACACAGACACACACACACGGACGCTGGCACACACATACACACATACACCCATGAGCGGTTTAAACCGTTTGAACCCTGCTGAAGCAGAAGTCTGTTCTTTGGTGGCGTCTGGTGTCCAGGCCGATGGCATGTGTCACTACCCATCACCAAGTCTCCCTCAAACCAGACATGTCACTTTAACCCAGTCAACCAGTGTAGAACACAGGGGACAGGCACCATCACACAGGCTAGGGACTGACAGAGGAATGGGTAGAAGTGGAAGAGGGCAGGGGGAGAGGAAGAGATATGGGAGACGTGTTCTGTAGGGGCTTGAGACAAAGGAAAGGAAGGATGAGAGAGGGGCGAGAGAGCGGTGGGGGCAGAGAGAGAAAAAGGGATGAAAGGATGGAACGAGTGAAAGAGAGAGACATGAATGAAGGATGGGGTGCAGAGTTGAGGCATAATGTATAATTTCTATATCAGCGCCACCCCGGAGATCCCTGCCTCGGCCCATCCATCCATCACACCAGTGTCTGGGCACTGGCGCTGTCACCAGACACGAAGGCGCATCATTGTGAGTACACAGACTCAGCCATGCATCACTGGGCTAGAGGCAGGTGAGAGGATGTTCTGCACAGGGATCTCTGTGAGAAAACAGATGGTTCATCTGTTGCTCAGGCTCAGGTGGTTAGAGCAATACAGACCTTACCTTCCGATGGAATAGCAGACTAAAATATAGAGATGCGACTTCCAGATTGGACCTTGTTTGAGATGATGTTATGGGAGCAATTCTTAGATTCAAATGTCTATTCTGAAGGCTAGTGCTAGGTGTTAATTGCTCAAAGATAGCCATTCTGGCTTTGATTGAATGTGTGAACTTTCCTAAATGAGCTGATCTTTTACCACTTTTCTTCCAGTTGTTTCTCACACCAGGGGGACAGGACACTGTGTCTCTCACATTTCATTGATGTCTGTCGATTCCTGTCATCTCATTATTTCCTAGGTCCATCTCTCTCTCTCTCTCTCTCTCTCTCTCTCTCTCTCGCTCTCTCTCTCTCTCTCTCTCTCTCTCTCTCTCTCTCTCTCTCTCTCTCTTTCCATCTCTTTGATTGTCAGGTTCACTGGCAGCGTGAATGAGATAATATGCCCGCTCGAATTCAACTACATTTTTACTCTGGTTTTATTCTGCATTTAAATATTTGAAGGAACGGCTACAGTGCCGCTTTGAGAATTGCCACAAAGGGATGAAGGCTGCAAATTTAAATGATGGCAACATGAATAAAGATCAGTCACTGGGCAGCTTTCAGCTTTCATCTGCTGCTAGGCGCTCCATTGGCCCGATCCCTGGGACGGAAAAGGACCATTATATATATGGTTTTGATTTTCTAACCAGGCACAACAACAAAGTTACGGCGAGAACATTAGCACATTTATCACGTCTGGTCGATAGAATAAAACAGGCATTGACCTTTCCTTCATTTGGAGGCATGGCATTCATTGTTGTAAGTCTCAGAGGGGTCTGGCTGAAAGCATGAACACAAATTACCAGCCACCATTAAAGGGACACATCTTTTCCACCGCTCACCGTCATTACCAGAGGCCCATAAAAGTCTGGAGGGACACCGTCCCGTGCTGTGGCAGGCCACACGCACGTAGAAAACACCCACACCCACACGCACCTGCACACACACACACACACACACACACACACACACACACACACACACACACACACACACACACACACACACACACACACACACACACACACTGCTCGCGAGACCACTGAGAAGCCTATTACACACACTCTGATTTACACCGGCAATGCCTGTCGCTACGACGATCAACCACAGCATCACATCAACTTGCCGTGGCAGGGCAACTAATTGAGCACATATATATCTGTCCTCTCCAACAGAGACCTGACTGAGGAACGGCTGCATGACGCTCCAGCCTGCAGGAAGCTGAACTAAACCCTATGCCTCCAGGTGTGGATTTGTGTAGACCCATGCACACTCATGTAGGATTCAAGACAGTATGGTTGTCGTATGATATTTACTGCAGCTCAGTTTAGTTTTTGTCTGCCCAGTGCGCAGTGGGTCCATGTGGATAGGTCACTCTTGCTCTGAGCGATAGGTAGAGTCGGGTAACTTGGCGTCCATCCGTGTTGTGGCCCTCTGAAGATAGGTCATAACGTGAAGCATGTCCATGCTCATCAGTGTATATGAGGTGTGTGTGTGTGTGTGTGTGTGTGTGTGTGTGTGTGTGTGTGTGTGTGTGTGTGCGTGCGTGCGTGCGTGCGTGTTTTCCTTCTCTGTTGGTCGTGTCCTGCCTTAACACTCAGCTGACCGGATGATGCTCCACCGAGTTCTCCTCCACCCCATTGTTCTCAGAGCACAGAGAGAGGTCAGAGTGTCCACTCCTCTCTGGTTCACCACCGTCTTCCACTATTGCAGTCCTACAAGTCCGGCTTAACCCTCACAAGTCTGGCTTAACCCTTACAAGTCTGGCTTAACCCAGTGATTTTATCCACACTCAGACACAAACTCAAATCAGACCTCTGAATAGATCAGGTTGAGAGTCCATGTGTGTCTTTGTCAAGTATGGTGTGGGGGCTGTGCTTTGGCAAAGTGGGTGGGGTTATATCCTTCCTGTTTAGCCCTGTCCGGGGGTGTCCTCGGATGGGGCCACAGTGTCTCCTGACCCCTCCTGTCTCAGCCTCCAGTATTTATGCTGCAGTAGTTTATGTGTCGGGGGGCTAGGGTCAGTTTGTTATATCTGGAGTACTTCTCCTGTCCTATTCGGTGTCCTGTGTGAATTTAAGTGTGCTCTCTCTAATTCTCTCTTTCTCTCTTTCTTTCTCTCTCTCGGAGGACCTGAGCCCTAGGACCATGCCTCAGGACTACCTGACATGATGACTCCTTACTGTCCCCAGTCCACCTGGCCGTGCTGCTGCTCCAGTTTCAACTGTTCTGCCTTATTATTATTGGACCATGCTGGTCATTTATGAACATTTGAACATCTTGGCCATGTTCTGTTATAATCTCCACCCGGCACAGCCAGAAGAGGACTGGCCACCCCACATAACCTGGTTCCTCTCTAGGTTTCTTCCTAGGTTTGGGCCTTTCTAGGGAGATTTTCCTAGCCACCGTGCTTCTACACCTGCATTGCTTGCTGTTTGGGGTTTTAGGCTGGGTTTCTGTACAGCACTTTGAGATATCAGCTGATGTACGAAGGGCTATATAAATAAATTTGATTTGATTTGATGTACTGAAGCCTTCCTGAGTGTGTGTGTATGTGTGTTTTTTAGTCATGTACTGAAGCCTACCTGATTGTGTGTGTATGTGTGTCTTTGTCATGTACTGAAGCCTTCCTGAGTGTGTGTATATGTGTGTCTTTGTAATGTACTGAAGCCTTCCTGAGTGTTTGTGTATGTGTGTTTTTGTTTCATGGTGAGTGTGATTGGCTGTGTGGCTTCAGCCACAGCGTTAGAGACAGACTGGTCCTCTCCATTGCCTGGGCTCCTGGCGTACAGGCGTTTCATTTCACACACAACACTGACCATGTGACTCTGGGAATGGATTGTCCCATTCCCCTGCTACATAGGGAATTAGCCATGATGAGCTAACACACGCAAAGGGATGAAGAGAGAAAAAGAGAGGGAGAAAGAGATACAGAAGGAAGGCCATCCATTCTGGACTGGTTTGAATGGCGTTTTGTTTTTTTGTTCCTCCCTCCCTTATCTCCTATCCTCCCTCCCTGGAGGAGTGTGTAGAGCAGCCCAGCCCTCTTCCTGGAACACCAACAAAGCTTCACTCATATTCCCATGATGCTCGTGGAGTGGGTTCTGAGATAATCGGAGCACGGAATCCGGGGAGGATGGGATAGAGGAGTTGGCGTGTTTGTATGTGTGTGTGTGTGTCAGCTGGCAGAAAGATCCTGAGTCCATTGCCAGGCTCTGCCCATATGTCCAACACAGTCTGTCTATGCTCAATAATGTACAGCACCAACAGAGTGGACGGCATTACTGGTATTTAAAGTAACTGCCAACTGTTTCCAGATTTCTATGAAATATGACATATAACTACTTACAATATGAGCAAAATAGTTTTCCTTCCAAAAATGTTTAATTAAGCATGTTAAAAGAAGCTTTTCTGTGTTGGAATGGTGTGGGCGTACCCAAACAGCATAATGGTATGGGTGTATACCGGCCATTCAAAATATTAATGCAAGTAGAACGCTGATTGGCCAGCTCATCCTCCTCTAGACTGCTTATTGGCTAGCTCATCCTCCTCAGGGAGACGACATCATGTTGTTCATCATCATGTTCATCATGTACAGTTTTGTCTCCAGTTTATGCTTTGGTCAAAATATAAGAGTATAGGACGAGTCAACATCCTTATTTGGGTAAGAGTTAACAGAATATTATATCAAAATTAGATTTTCACTGGGCAGTTACTGAGACAGGACTAGCATCATAGAAAAAAAACAGATGCACTTCAACAGGATTATATTGATTTTATTTCTCTTTAATTGTAATAAGCAAATATGATGGTGGTTTTACACAATTGAGTTGTGTAAAAAATATATACACTACCGTTCAAAAGTTTGGGGTCACTTAGAGATGTCCTTGTTTTTTAAAGAAAAACAAACTTTTTTGACCATTAAAATAACATCAAATTGATCAGAAATACAGTGTAGACATTATTAATGTTGTAAATTATTATTGTAGCTGGAAATGGCAGATTTTTTATGGAATATCTACATAGGCGTACGGAGGCCCATTATCAGCAACCATCACTCCCGTGCTCCAATGGCACGTTGTGTTAGCTAATCCAAGTTTATAATAAAAAAAAAGGCTAATTGATCATTAAAAGCACAAATTAAAACTGTTGTCCTGATTAAAGAAGCGGTTAAACTGGCCTTCTTTAGACTAGTTGAGTATCTGGAGCATAAGCATTTGTTGGTTCGATTACAGAAATGGCAAAATGGCCAGAAACAAAGAACTTTCTTCTGAAACTCCTCAGTCTAAAGAAGGCCAGTTTTATTGCTTCTTTAATCAGAACAACAGTTTTCTATAGTCTTTTACAACATTAACAATGTCTACACTGTATTTCTGATCAAGTTGCTGTTATTTTAATGGACAATTTGTTTTCTTTTCTTTCAATAACAAGGACATTTCTAAGTCACCCCAAACTTTTGAATGGTAGTGTGTATTTTAATTCAGTAGTACAATAACCAAGAGTAAGTCGGGGCTACTTACAGTACTTTATACTCTGAGTGCACTGTGATAAACACACAGATTCAAACACAGATTGTGTCCTCTCCCTGCGCCATATGGGGATGAAACAAGATCTGTTGCTCAGCCTCCAGACTGATTATCACATTTAGCCCAGTGTAAGAAAAGAAAATATTAGCTTAAGCTTGCAGGTGTGTGTTCTATGTGTGGCAGAGAGAGGCGGGTGGGGCTAATGCACGAAATCCCTCTGCTTTGAAAATTTGAAAATTTGAGAGAAAGTGGGAGAAAGTGACAGAGCGAGTGAGAGGTGAACAGATAGTGAGGGGAGCAAAGAAAGGACGAGGGGGAGTGAGAACGAAAAAGAGAGAGAGACGGGAAAAGGGGAAGTATTTTCTCAGTGCACAGATGGCGGTGCTCTCAGAGGGTAATGCCATGGCACTCAGAAGAGGACTGAGGACATGGAGGAGAGGGGTGAGAAAGCATTGATGCCAGAGGAACATAGGTGACAGTTTCTGGGGGTATGGAACAACCGTTCCCCTCCAGCCTTGGCATCTCTCCAGTCACCAGGGCAAGAATGACATCACTGCGGCAAGGGGGGGGGGGGGGTGTATGTGTATGTGTGTGTGTGTGTGTGTGTGTGTGTGTGTGTGTGTGTGTGTGTGTGGGAGGGGGGGGGGGGTACAGGTCGGGGGGTCTGACACCTCCTATCTAGATTAGGAGGTGATAATTGGCTTGGCAGCAGCTTCAGTTACACACACGCACAAACTTACCACCAACCACCAGACTCTAATGAAAAGAGCATACAGGTTTTTCAACCATTTCATAACTCCTGTGTACTGTCCTTTCAAAGGCTTCTCAAAGGCTCGTCACTGGAAGCTAGACAGTTGATTAGAAGAGAACATGACTTAAATGGACTCTGGGGGATTTTGAGGATATTTCTAGATGAAATACTGTAGACAAGCGACTTCATGGTGAAGAGTAGAAAGCTTTGTATTTGCATAAAAGAGGATAAGAGTAGGATTACGGAGAGAGTGAGAAAAGAGAGAGACTGCCCACAAAATGAGGTGGAAACTGAGCGGCACTTCCTAACCTCTTGCCAAATGTATGACCATGTTAGAGACATACATTTGCCTCAGATTACACAGACCCACAAGGATTTAGAAAACAGATCCAATTTTGGATCACATCAGTACATTTTGTGACCTGTTGCCACAAGAAAAGGGCAACCAGGGAAGAACAAGCACTATTGTAAACATATATATTTGATACATTTGCATATCATTACAATACTGTATAAAGCCATAATATGACACTTGAAATGTTTCTATTCCTTTGAAATTTGTGAGTGTAATGCTTAATGTTCGTTTTTTACTGTTTATTTCACTTTTGTTTATTATCTATTTCACTTGCTTTGGCAATATAACATATGTTTACCATGCCAATAAAGTCCTTTGAATTTAATTGAGAGAGAGAGATAGAGAGAGAGAGAGAGAGAGAGAGAGAGAGAGAGAGAGAGAGAGAGAGAGAAAAAAAAACTGCATGTAATGATAGTGGGAGGGTGAAATATACACTTTTTCGTAAAATGCAAGAACACGGCCCTGGTCTACGGTCTGATAAACAGTCTTATCAGCCCTGGGAGAGAGCGCAGAGGACGAAAGGAGGAGGAAAGGAGAGATAAAAAGAAAGAGGACATGGAAGGAGAAATGTATAAAATGAGAGCAAAGGAGGGAAGGACAGAGATAATGATGAAATACGGGGAGGATAGAGCGATTGGATCGTTCACTTAACTCATACCCATTGAGATGTACCTATTGGCAGGGATTTTCGTACTGTTGTGCGGCACTGGAAATCAGTGACCTCATGTTGATCTAGTTCTAAACCAGTGACAGACGTGGCTGTGATTGGATCGTGTCAGTAAAGCATATGGTATTCTCCCCTCGGTGCCACACCCCTTAGGTCATCCTATAGGCACTCCCTTCCAAAACGTCTACACTCATCCCGCCCCACCCGCATTTAGATCCGGATCTAGCCCATCTGTGGCACTGTCCCTGGGCAGCGTGGTGTCCCATGCCCCCTGGGCTCCACAGGTGCTGGCCAACATGTTTTTCCACTACCCAGTGGACGGGGTGGAGATGAGCTAATAGGTGAAAGATCCCATGTCCTTATAACGGGCCTTAGGTCCTATCTCTAAACCAAGCAAGACTAAACAATCTAAACCAAGCAAGATTCAAACCCACTCTTCACCAGCTCCGATCACTACAAATTCTAAGCTAGCTTGTCATTTCGGGAAGGTAACTGTTGACTTCAAAGGAAAGCACAGGGTGATGTCACCACACAAAGATTTGTGACCCCAGCTAACCCTTATCCTCATGAAGGTCTGTACAGTATGTCCTCTCCATCCCCCCCTGTAGTCCTTGTCTTTGGTTGTAAATACACAGAATAATGGAATTATTGTGTGTATCAGCGCAGTGTGTATCAGTATGTATGAACAGTGAAGGGGGTCAAGGAATAATGGGTGAGGAGGAAATAGTGGATAAATAAAGGAAATAACTCATTGATCCAACTCTGTGGTATATCAGAGAAGATCAAAGAGACAGATGGAAAAAAGCATTGGCAACTGGATGGGCACAGTGGATGCATGAAAACTAAATGTAACATTCCATGTAGTGAAAAGGTTAGGACATCTAAACCATTAAGGAGGGTCTGGGAAAAAGCAGAACTCAAATTTCTATGGACATTCTTCTTCTTGCCTAGTTAAATAAAGGTTAATTTCTTCTTCTTCTATATAAAAATAAAGACATTGTAAGAGGTGCGTGACTGGCTGCAGGGAAGTCAGGCACAGCAGAGCAGAACTGGGTAACAACCCGGAGCAGTTTAATGATGCAAAACAAATTGCACCCGGAACAACAAAATACGGGTTGAAATAACCCGTCGCAAACCAGTCTGAAGTGCACAATACACTTTACAACAAACAATTCCACTCACAGACATGGGGGGAACAGAGGGTTATATGCATGTCAAGTAATGAGGGAATGTAAACCAGGTGTGCGGGAATACAAGACAAAACAAATGGAAAATGAAAGGTGGATCGGCGATGGCTAGAAGACCGGTGACGTCGACCGCCGAACGCCGCCCGAACAAGGAGAGGAACCGACTTCGGCGGAAGTCATGACAGACATAGCCAAATGCTTCACTGGTAAATGCATTTACACAAGAAAAGCTGTGATACACATGTACTAAACACAAGCATTTCAGGGTGAAGTCTACACCAGTTGTAATCCGCAAATGTGACAAATAACATTTGATTTGAGAACAAGATAAGTGTTAGTGAAGGGAACATTGCTTTATCCTTCTACAGAATATCCTATCTGTAAAACAATTACATTTCTCTGTTTCTTCATTTCTCTAAGTCTGAGAAGTGGAGGCCAACAACAACAACAAACTGGAACATTTTGCCTCATTTTTCTCTTCTCCCCTGGATGTTAATGGTAATTCTCCTTTTAATTGCGTCAAACCGCTTTTTCCCACATCTGAAAAATGTTTACGTGTGAGGGTGTTGATTGGAAGAAGGTAAAAATACTACATGTAGGATGTTATGCTAATTAGCCTTTAAACCCTGCTCATGTCTGTTAGCTTCTCTAATAAGCATATTTTCGACAGGAGCGGGAAGAGTGAGAGAATGGCACGCCAGGGCTCTGCAGAACCAAATTAACAGTGTGAAAACAGATATGTTTGAATCTCTCTCTCTCTCTCTCTCTCTCTCTCTCTCTCTCTCTCTCTCTCTCTCTCTACCTGTGAATGAGTCTGTGAGAGTTGAGGGTATCTCCCTTGGCGACCAGGGGAGCCAGCAGGAGTTCTCTGTCCATCTGCTTATTGTTCTGTCTATCTGTGTGTCATCAGTGTGTTCTCTGTTGACTGATTGGTTTAGTCTTTCATCGCTGTTTTTCTTTTCATAACACAGATGCGGGTTTGTTGTCTTGATGTTCTGTTTCTGCTTTCCTAGAGTTGCTGGTGTTGTCTTAATGTTCTTCATACATTTCATTTCATTTCATACAGTTTTAGAGTGATGTGAGTCTCTTGGTTGTGTAGCTGTTGCGTTAGTTCAATGTTGCATTTGAGTAAATTAAACATATTGCAGTAGATATGCAGTTTGTGAGCTGTATATGACCTCTGCCAATGGTTCAAGACCTTCCCAACGTGGATGGTAGTAGTTGACATACCCTGTAGGTCAGTGAACTATATCTCCCTTCAGCAGCCCCACCTCAGCCTCTACCAGATGCTGCTGATTCTAAAATACATTTAATTCCTCATGTTCCTATCTGGCATCACTTTTAAAAAGGTGAAATTAAAGTGAGATTTATGATTTTATTCTGGAAAGTGTTTTAATGAAAAAACCCTAAGAACTTTGAATGAAAAAGATGTGCTAACGTGTTTGTGCCTCTGTTCTCCAATGTACTCCACTGACCCTCTCTCTCTCTTTCTCTCTCTCACTCTCTGTGCATGTCTGTGTTGCTGATGCAGTTTTTTATATATCATCCTAATTTCACCAAATCCTCATTTCCTGAGCACAGTAGCAGTCATCGGAATTAATTATGCAGTTGAAGGGGAAAAAACATGTAATTAGCTGATTTGAGCTAATCCCTTCCTTGTGTAAATGCAGGTGCTCTCTGTTTCTATCTTTCTGTTTATCTGCAGCTATCTATATCATTCTGTTCCTCTGTAGCTTTCTATATCATTCTGTTCCTCTGTAGATATCTATATCATTCTGTTCCTCTGTAGATATCTATATCATTCTGTTCCTCTGCAGCTATCTATATCATTCTGTTCCTCTGTAGATATCTATATGGTTCTGTTCTTCTGTAGATATCTATATCGTTCTGTTCCTCTGTAGATATCTATATCATTCTGTTCCTCTGTAGCTTTCTATATCATTCTGTTCCTCTGTAGATATCTATATCATTCTGTTCCTCTGTAGATATCTATATCATTCTGTTCCTCTGTAGGTTTCTATGTCATTCTGTTCCTCTGTAGATATCTATATCGTTCTGTTCTTCTGTAGCTATCTATATAATTATGTTCCTCTGTAGCTTTCTATATCATTCTGTTCCTCTGTAGATATCTATATCGTTCTGTTCCTCTGTAGATATCTATATCATTCTGTTCCTCTGTAGATATCTATATCATTCTGTTCCTCTGTAGATATCTATATCATTCTGTTCCTCTGTAGATATCTATATCATTCTGTTCCTCTGTAGATATCTATATCATTCTGTTCCTCTGTTGCTTTCCATATCATTCTGTTCCTCTGTAGATATATATAACATTCTGTTCCTCTGTAGATATCTATATCATTCTGTTCCTCTGTAGATATCTATATCATTCTGTTCCTCTGTAGATATCTATATCATTCTGTTCCTCTGTAGATATCTATATCATTCTGTTCCTCTGTAGATATCTATATCATTCTGTTCCTCTGTTGCTTTCCATATCATTCTGTTCCTCTGTAGATATCTATATCATTCTGTTCCTCTGTAGATATATATATCATTCTGTTCCTCTGTAGATATCTATATCATTCTGTTCCTCTGTAGATATCTATATCATTCTGTTCCTCTGTAGATATCTATATCATTCTGTTCCTCTGTAGATATCTATATCATTCTGTTTCTCTGTAGATATCTATATCATTCTGTTCCTCTGTAGCTTTCTATATCATTCTGTTCCTCTGTATATATCTATATCATTCTGTTCCTCTGTAGATATCTATATGGGTCTGTTCTTCTGTAGCTTTCTATATCGTTCTGTTCCTCTGTAGCTTTCTATATCATTCTGTTCCTCTGTAGATATCTATATCATTCTGTTCCTCTGAAGATATCTATAACATTCTGTTCCTCTGTAGATATCTATATCATTCTGTTCCTCTGTAGATATTTATATCATTCTGTTCCTCTGTAGATATCTATATCATTCTGTTCCTCTGTAGATATCTATATGGTTCTGTTCTTCTGTAGCTTTCTATATCGTTCTGTTCCTCTGTAGCTTTCTATATCATTCTGTTCCTCTGTAGATATCTATATCATTATGTTTATCTGCAGCTATCTATATCATTCTGTTCCTCTGTAGCTTTCTATATCATTCTGTTCCTCTGTAGCTATCTATATCATTCTGTTGCTCTGTAGCTTTCTATATCATTCTGTTCCTCTGTAGATATCTATATCATTCTGTTCCTCTGTAGATATCTATATCATTCTGTTCCTCTGCAGCTATCTATATCATTCTGTTCCTCTGTTGCTTTTTATATCATTCTGTTCCTCTGTAGATATCTATATCATTCTGTTCCTCTGTAGATATCTATATCATTCTGTTCCTCTGTAGCTTTCTGTATCATTCTGTTCCTCTGTAGATATCTATATCATTCTGTTCCTCTGTAGATATCTATATCATTCTGTTCCTCTGTAGCTATCTATATGGTTCTGTTCCTCTGTAGCTATCTATATGGTTCTGTTCTTCTGTAGATATCTATATCGTTCTGTTCCTCTGTAGCTATCTATATGGTTCTGTTCCTCTGTAGCTATCTATATGGTTCTGTTCCTCTGTAGCTATCTATATGGTTCTGTTCCTCTGTAGCTATCTATATCGTTCTGTTCCTCTGTAGCTATCTATATGGTTCTGTTCCTCTGTAGCTATCTATATCGTTCTGTTCCTCTGTAGCTATCTATATGGTTCTGTTCCTCTGTAGCTATCTATATGGTTCTGTTCTTCTGTAGCTATCTATATGGTTCTGTTCTTCTGTAGCTATCTATAGCTTTCTGTTCTTCTGTAGCTATCTATATGGTTCTGTTCTTCTGTAGCTATCTATATGGTTCTGTTCTTCTGTAGCTTTCTATATCATTCTGTTCCTCTGTAGCTTTCTATATCATTCTGTTCCTCTGTAGCTATCTATATCATTCTGTTGCTCTGTAGCTTTCTATATCATTCTGTTCCTCTGTAGATATCTATATCATTCTGTTCCTCTGTAGATATCTATATCATTCTGTTCCTCTGCAGCTATCTATATCATTCTGTTCCTCTGTTGCTTTTTATATCATTCTGTTCCTCTGTAGATATCTATATCATTCTGTTCCTCTGTAGATATCTATATCATTCTGTTCCTCTGTAGCTTTCTGTATCATTCTGTTCCTCTGTAGATATCTATATCATTCTGTTCCTCTGTAGATATCTATATCATTCTGTTTCTCTGTAGATATCTATATCATTCTGTTCCTCTGTAGCTTTCTATATCATTCTGTTCCTCTGTATATATCTATATCATTCTGTTCCTCTGTAGATATCTATATGGGTCTGTTCTTCTGTAGCTTTCTATATCGTTCTGTTCCTCTGTAGCTTTCTATATCATTCTGTTCCTCTGTAGATATCTATATCATTCTGTTCCTCTGAAGATATCTATAACATTCTGTTCCTCTGTAGATATCTATATCATTCTGTTCCTCTGTAGATATTTATATCATTCTGTTCCTCTGTAGATATCTATATCATTCTGTTCCTCTGTAGATATCTATATGGTTCTGTTCTTCTGTAGCTTTCTATATCGTTCTGTTCCTCTGTAGCTTTCTATATCATTCTGTTCCTCTGTAGATATCTATATCATTCTGTTTATCTGCAGCTATCTATATCATTCTGTTCCTCTGTAGCTTTCTATATCATTCTGTTCCTCTGTAGCTATCTATATCATTCTGTTGCTCTGTAGCTTTCTATATCATTCTGTTCCTCTGTAGATATCTATATCATTCTGTTCCTCTGTAGATATCTATATCATTCTGTTCCTCTGCAGCTATCTATATCATTCTGTTCCTCTGTTGCTTTTTATATCATTCTGTTCCTCTGTAGATATCTATATCATTCTGTTCCTCTGTAGATATCTATATCATTCTGTTCCTCTGTAGCTTTCTGTATCATTCTGTTCCTCTGTAGATATCTATATCATTCTGTTCCTCTGTAGATATCTATATCATTCTGTTCCTCTGTAGCTATCTATATGGTTCTGTTCCTCTGTAGCTATCTATATGGTTCTGTTCTTCTGTAGATATCTATATCGTTCTGTTCCTCTGTAGCTATCTATATGGTTCTGTTCCTCTGTAGCTATCTATATGGTTCTGTTCCTCTGTAGCTATCTATATGGTTCTGTTCCTCTGTAGCTATCTATATCGTTCTGTTCCTCTGTAGCTATCTATATGGTTCTGTTCCTCTGTAGCTATCTATATCGTTCTGTTCCTCTGTAGCTATCTATATGGTTCTGTTCCTCTGTAGCTATCTATATGGTTCTGTTCTTCTGTAGCTATCTATATGGTTCTGTTCTTCTGTAGCTATCTATAGCTTTCTGTTCTTCTGTAGCTATCTATATGGTTCTGTTCTTCTGTAGCTATCTATATGGTTCTGTTCTTCTGTAGCTATCTATAGCTTTCTGTTCTTCTGTAGCTATCTATATCGTTCTGTTCTTCTGTAGCTATCTATATCTCTCTGACAGACATGTCATAATCACACTCAATCATCAATTCCATACAAAACAACACAAACTCTATTTGTTAGTGGGGTTATGACCCCTTGAGGCAACAGATTTCTGGACAGCCATATACAAATACAGACTAACTGTCATTGAACTGTACCTGAACCTATGCATTATACAGTGGCTCTTTCAGGGTAGGTTTTGCAAAATGTACTTCCTATTTTCACAGTCAGTTAAGTGTGTAGGTTATTGTGGGGCAAACTGAAACATGTCAGTCAGATGAGTCGTGGTAAGGCGGGTTCTGAGGTTTAGAAGTCTTTAGGATCGCCGCAGCACTGTGCTGTTGGAGGATTCTAAGCAGAACCAGATGGAGTTCTATATATTTCATTTCCCTGGGGCCAGACTGAAACATGTTCTGATGCAGCACTACTGTCTCCGGGGATTCATATGAGCTACCTTTGTGTTTCCAATTAAATGTCGAAAACAACTCATGATAGCTGTGAGGTTTGGTGCTCTGTGCAATCGTGTGTGTGCGTTACAGTTGCACAGTAGGAGCACTCATTCATGAGTGCTCCTACTATTCAGCCCCACAAGCTGTACATTCACAATCTTTTACAGATCTTTGGATTTAAAAGGGCTTTGTCATCACACACGTTACTCCCACAATTTATGAGAGAGAGAGAGAAAGAGAGAGAGAGAGAGAGAGAGACCTATACAGCACAATAAGAGAAAGTAGGATGGAGGGAGGGAAGTGGTAGAGGTATTGAGACAGTGTGTGGGAGCTGAGCTCTGTGGCGTGCAGAGAGAGAGGATGGTCTCCTACAGCTCTATTGATTTTCTCTCTGTCTCTGCTCCACAGCGTCCCTCACTTCTCACTTCTTCTCTCTTCTGCTTCGCCTCTGAGAGAGCGGTTCTCTAACAAAGATCTCAGCGGCCGCCGGCCAACTCTGACCCTTCACCATCATGGCACTCCATTGGCTCTCCGTTGTGCCGCTGAAAGAACCCTCCGCGTCCAGACACTGACATTTGATTCTGCAGGAATTACTGAGGTCAGCCCCATCCCCTCCTTTCACCTCCTCTTACCAGTGAATGTGTGTGTGTTTCTGATAATAACAGCATCCAGCATTGTCACTTAAGGTATAATTATCCTACATGGTGGAGCATCCAATGAGTGTACAAAACATAAAGAACACCTACTCTTTCCATGACAGACTGACCAGGTGACTCCAGGTGAAATCTAGGATCCCTTATTGATGTCACTTGTTATATCCACTTCAGTCAGTGTAGATTAAGTGGAGGCGACAGGTTAAATAGGGATGTTTAAGCCTTGAGTCAATTAGACCTGGATTGTGTATGTGTGCCATTCAGAGGGTGAATGGGCAAGACAAAAGACTGAAGTTCCTTTAAAAGTGGTATGGTAGTATGTGCCAGGCGCACCGGTTTGAGTGTGTCAAGAACTGTTTTTCACACTCAACAGTTTCCTGTCTGTATCAAGAATGGTCCACCACCCTAAGGACATCCAGCCAACTTGACACAACTGTGGGAAGCATTGGAGTCAAAAAGGCAACACAGATCTCCCCATAGAAATGGAATAAGAATACCTGGATTGTAATGTATGTAATGTAATGTGTTAAGCGGGGTGGAACAGTGGAATTTATTGAACAGGTATTTATTGAACCCCAGGGGGAGACGGAGTGCAGGTCAAGGGAAGCTCAGTTGGGTTACTGGAAACCAGGTGCGGAGGATGAGGCTGGAACAAGTGGGGTAGAGACAGGGTAAAGCAGGTCCGGAGTTGAATCTAAGGGGGTAAAATAGTGGGGAATCCAGGACAGAGGAGCAGGATAACGAGACAAGGGACAGGAGACAGGGACCAGAGTCACAGCAGGCAGAACTGTAGCGGAGAGGAAAACAGCGTCAGGCAAGGAAAACAGGCACAACAGGATAGCAGGATCTGAATAGTAACAAGCAACTAGAACATGGACTGACTGAGCAGAGATTACAATCCGTCAGCGTGGACGTGGCAGTGCTGAGTATTTGTAGAGGTCTTGGTTATGGAGCAGGTTGCAGCTGGTGGGGATCTGCTCTGACTCCAGTATGCCTGTCTCTGCCCACACAAGCACACACACAGAGAGAGAGAGGGGTAGAGGGAGAGAGTACTGGGGGAGCGGCGGCAGGTCAAGGAGACACAGGATGAGCAGTAGAGGGCATTGCAGGAGCAAATGTGACAGTAAAGTAAATATACCAAAATATTAAGAACACCTTCCTAATATTGAGTTGCACCCCCTTTTGCCCTCAGAACAGCCTCAATTCATTGGGGTGTGGACTCTACAAGGTGGAATTGAGGCTGTTGTGAGGGTAAAAGGGGGTCCAAATCAATATTAGGAATGTGTTCCTAATGTTTTGGTATACTCAGTGTATATTACATTACATATATTACAATCCAGGTATTCTTATTCCATTTCTATGGGGAGATCTGTGTTGCCTTTTTAGCTGACCTCTGCGTACGCGGGTCCCTTGTCTCCCTATCTGTTTGAACAGCCAATTAGAAAAGCATGTTGACTTAGGGGTTGGAATCAAAAGCAATTAGCGACACACCTTGGTTTGGCTATGGGTTAGGCCAGCTGCTGAGCCAGCGCCAGCAGATCTACACATAGCAACACAGCTAGACAGGTGGGCTTATCGTCACCACAGCCATCTCCAGGGCAATCACCATGGAGATCGCAGTTACGACAACCAAATGAATAAATGGAGAGGTCGTAAATCTATTAGGATTTTTTTTAAATGTAATGCATATGTGAGCATGACACACACAAACAGAAACACACACACACACACACACACAATCACACACACCCAAAATACCTCTCATTATCCCTCTACTTAAAGTACTGTATCTACCTTTAAAGAAAACTCAAGTTCACAGAGTTGTTAATTGCTGATGCTACCTAGAGTCATAGTTTAACATAATTGCTGGTAATAATGATATTCGATTAGTGAATAATTTGACTGTGGTGCTGCTGAGACTGGTGTGATTGACGCAGTGTTGAATAAGGGACTGTGATAAGAATCCTCTCTGGTCTGACTATCCTGGTTAAGACTGGTGGGAAGACAGCCCAGGGATAGACTGGCTCAATTGGGAACAGTGGAAACTGGGATGGGAACCAAACTGGGCTGGGAACCAGTGACAGCACTTTGTGTTTCCAGGAGGATTTGAAAAGTAATGGAACTTCCAGAGGTGTTGTTTGGTCATGGCTAGAACGTATCCAGCTCAAATTAACATCATATTCGGAGTTTTCGTAGCAGGTTAGGAGAACTCACACAGCAGGTTAGGAGAATGAAAGTAGCAGGTTAGGATAATTAGGTTAAGATTAGGAAAAGGGTTAGGGTTAGTGTTACCTTAAATGTAAAAAATACATTTAAAAAATGCAACTTTTGACGAAAGGTTCTTCTAGCCATTATTGTGTTGTTTATCAACTCCAGCCAGCTGAACCCATAACCTAACTCTATAGGCATCTCACACATCCACAAGTTTGATCTTTTATACAATGCAATGGGGATTGAAACTACTGGACAAGGATTTCACGATATGAACATGAAGGAAACAGTATGATGATATAGGTAAAAGTGAGAACAGTTCAAGGGAGAAAGTAAGGCGGATTTCAATGCCAAACTATTCTCAGTGCTTCGGTGCTATTCACTATTTTACATATGTATATCGTTCAGAGTAAGGCAGTAAGGTACAAACCTTTTTAACAAACTGAAGTGGTCTATATAATTCAATCCATTGCTGTTTTGGGAACAGTTGGACATATCTCTCTCTCTCGCTTTCTCACACACACGCACACACACACACACACTCACTGTTATCTCTGTGCCCTGGGCATCATTTTAACAGTAGCAGATTTTTTTTAAGTCAGTGAGGCGGGCATCGATCACAGCCCAACAATTCCCAATATCCAGTCCAGTCAGATAGCATCTCTCTCTCTGTAAAAAGAAGAGAGAGTGTGTGTGTGTGTGTGTGTGTGTGTGTGTCTGTGTGTGTGTGTGTCTGTGTGTGTGTGTGTGTGTTTGTGTCCGTGTACCTCTGTTTGTGTGTGCGCATTACATTGTGTGTCCTATAGAGGGCAGCATAGTGAGCAGGTGTATTGTAATAGTGTGTACTACAGGGTAATATAATGAATGGTTGTCTCCAGGTCACCTGCTCCCCGGGATTGCCCTGAGGGCCTCTCACAGACACAGCATACTAATCCACCTGACAGCTTGACAGCAACTTGCTATTTATAAAACCACAAGACACCGTGCTGGATACAGTATGGGTGAATGTTTCTGTCTGTGTGTGTGTGTGTGTGTGTGTGTGTGTGTGTGTGTGTGTGTGTGGCAGGTTGAATTTTTTGGGGATTCATTTTGTCCTGTCGGCAGAGATGGGCTAGCTGCCCAGTCAAAATTAGGGTTAAGGTGTGTGTGTGTGTACAGGCCATCTTAGTTCTCATTTAAAATGTTCCCTACCGCTAACACAACAACAACACAATACAAATGTACAGCAGTGTTTGACCTGCCTTTAGGGTAGCTGACCTCTTTCTCTCTGCGTTACCATAGTACTGAGACTAAATACATGTGACATCTCATTGGCTTATATAATCCTAACATTCTGCCATCATCAACGTGAAGTTGTGTGTGTGCTTGATGTTTTGTGTCTGACGTAGGAGCAGAAAGGTCTCTCTTGAAGTAAAATACATTCACAGGTTGTGTACATTCATAGGCTAAATAAATCAGATGGAAATGATATACTTTGACCCTTCAACTAATTTGACCCTCCCTGCCCAATACCACTACAGGCATTTGTCTACATACCTGCTCTGAAAAGTAAGGTCAAACCCTTTCCATTCCAGAGTCAGAGCTGACGTAACACTGTTTCGTCCTTTCTTATCCTCTCTTCTCTCTGTTCTGACATTCTTTGGCATTTGCCTCATGATGCCATCTCAGTCTCCCAACAAATTGAGTTGACAGACTCCCCACTTCATCCCTGCATGGCTTGGAGGGAGAGAGCGGAGGTAGTCTCACACACACACACACACACACACACACACACACACACACACACACGCACACGAACACGCACACACACACACACCTAGAGTCAGAAAGCAAACAAATAAACAATCTAATGACAGTTCCTGGAACAGTCGATTCATGCTCATATTGCTTGATAAACACACACCCAAACTAAACATCTTTAGTTTAGTCCTGATCCAAGAGACCAACCAGAATTAGCCGCACCACAGAGACTTCCAATAATCATTGCAAGCAGTTTTTCTCCTATCTCCCTCCTGATCGTTCATCCTCCTCTACACTCAAATCTCAGAGTAGCCATCAGTCAAACTATTCCACTGTAATTATGCAAGGCCCAGATATTTTTTTATGACTAAATTCGATGAAATGATTGTGATGAGCTATAATTGGAGGGAAAAAATGTTGCAGGAGCCAGGCATCTCTCTCTCTCTCCCCATCTCTCCATCTCTTCACCCCTCTTTCTCTGGTCCCAGTGTTAGGTTAGTTCTGTAGCCTAATTGCTTTCTTCAGGGGGGGAATTAGCATGAGCTGTCCTGAGTGGGCTGATCTAATGCATAAAGAACAGGAGGGACAGACAGAGGCAGCCAGAAGCCACAGTGAGATCCTTCATTAACTGTTAAATCACACTAAGTGAGTGCTTTTTAAAGAATATGATGGCTGCATGTTGTCACTCTTGGGATGTCTTCATCTGGTGCACCAGTCTTTTTTCTCATTCTCTCCATCACCTTGATCCTGGGCTCACCTCCCCCAACTGACTAGTGTGACGGCCCTCCCACTCTGTCTGCCGAGTTCTTTCTCTTTGTTCTTGTTTTCATTAATAGGATGTTGGTGGGCAGAGCCGGCAGGGTCGTTCAGCGAAATGGGACACACCTGGGCTCGGGTGTGTCCCGGACAAATACACCTTTTCCCCATTCATTGAGAAGACTCTGGCCATGCAGACACAGTGTTAGATGTTTGGTTGTGGCATTTTCTGTGACCGTTTTATTTGTTTACTTTACTTTACCTTTTTGTTGCGGACTTTGAGCCGGTTTGTGACACTAGCACTCTGCTTTAAGCATGGTCAAAGAGAAATGATATTGACATCCTTCTTTGGCATCTTTCTTCTTCCTCATCTCCCTCCTTCCTTTCCTCCTCCTGCAGAGAGACACAACGCAACACCGAGGTGGTTGAGCTCAACGTTCACTGCTGGGGAGTTTAGTTAAACCATCTTATCTAATGGAGTTTATTTCACATTAAGGTCTGTAGCATTGTTTTGGTTTAGAGGCATTCCTTGTGTGTGTACAGAGGTCTGGTTGATGTGAGAGTTGACAGTGCTGGGCATTAGGCATCAGACAGGACATGGCCAGCCATAGGGTCTGCTGCTGTGCTCCTGTTCGTTTTCAATAAAGCTGGAGACCTGTGGATCTGCAGGGCTGGATGGGGCTGCTGGGAAGAGATGGCTGGTAGATAACCTACAGTACATTCTGATGTTAAAGTAGAGGACAGGAGATGTGAAAATTGTAGTGTTTGAGAGATAAGCAGCACACCTGGTTAAAATGATATGCAAATGTTCTGTGCGTGATATTGGAAATATCTATCTGATTGGATGTGCATAGCTTAATTGGCAGGCCCTCATTGGTTGTTGGCCAGGGTATTCAAGTGTGCTACCTTTGAGAGGGTGCAGATGGACTCAGCTTGGAACCGGCTATGTTGTATCCACTGTCATGTTGGAAATAAACCGTCTTTGTGATGTTAATGCTTAATACTGTCGAGTTTCTCTTTACAAAAACTAAAAAGAACCCACTTCCTTTCACCTCAGATGCAACAGATTGACGACAATGTTTTTGTCTAAAGAGAACAAGAAAGGTTTGAACAGTATTTTGCAGCTAATGGGCTCAAGTACAAGGATGATAAGTCAAAAGCCATTTTTCTGATGATTGTTGGCAGAAAGACTAACAAGGTGTTCATGGACTTACGTGCGCCACAGAAACCAAGTGAAAAAACGTCGACAGAGTTGGTCGCACTGTTTAAAAGTCACTACATACCAAGGACAAATTTTATTGCTGAAAGATGCAAGTTTCATGCAAGGAGTCAACTCGAGGGAGAGTCGATTAGTGAGTACTTGGCTAGTTTAAGAAAACTATCAGCCACATGTAAATTAGCTCAGTTTCTTGAAGAGTCATTAAGTGATAGATTTGTTTGCGGTATTAAAAGTGCAAAGCTGAGGGACCGTTTACTGAATGCAGCTCACACAAAATACTTAACATTAGCACTTACTGTGGATATTGGATTTTCTTTTGAAGCAACAAAGAAAAGTGCACAGCAGTTTTCAGAAAAGACTTAAAACAAATGCAGTGCGAAAAGTGCAAATCAATGCCAGAACAACAGCAAAGGACCTTGTGAAGATGCTGCAGGAAACAGGTACAAAAGTATCTATATCCACAGTAAAACAAGTCCTATATCGACATAACCTGGAAGGCCACTCAGCAAGGAAGAAGCCACTGCTCCAAAACCGCCATAAAAAAGCCAGACTATGGTTTGCAACTGCACATGGTGACCAAGATCATACTTTTGGAGAAATGTCCTCTGGTCTGATGAAACAAAAATAGAACTGTTTGGCCATAATGACCATCGTTATGTTTGGAGGAAAACGGGGAAGTTTTGCAAGCCGAAGAACACCATCCCAACCATGAAGCATGGGGGCGGCAGCATCGTGTTGTGGGGGTGTTTTGCTGCAGGAGGGACTGGAGCACTTCATAAAATAGATGGCATCATGAGGAGGAAAATCATGTGGATATATTGAAGCAACATCTCCAGACATCAGTTAAAGTTTGGTCGCAAATGGGTCTTCCAAATGAACAAAGGCCCCAAGCATACTTCCAAAGTTGTGGCAAATGGCTTAATGACAACAAAGTCAAGGTATTGGAGTGGCCATCACAAAGTCCTGACCTCAATAGCAAAGAAAATTTGTTGGCAGAACTGAAAAAGCGTGTGCGAGCAAGGAGGCCTACAAACCTGACTCAGTTACACCAGCTCTGTCAGGAGGAATGGGCCAAAATTCACCCAACTTATTGTGAGAAGCTAGTGGAAGTCTACCCAAAATGTTTGACCCAAGTTAAACAATTTAAAGGCAATGCTACCAAATACTAATTTAGTGTACTTAAACTTCTGACCTACTGGGAATGTGATGAAAGAAATAAAAGCTGAAATAAATCATTCTCGCTACTATTATTCTGACATTTCACATTCTTAAAATAAAGTGGTGATCTTAACTGACCTAAGAGAGGGAATTTTTACTAGGATTAAATGTCTGGAATTGTGAAAAACTGTACAAAATGTACAAAAATGTATTTGGCTAAGGTGTATGTAAACTTCCGACTTCAACTGTACATTGCACCTTTGCAATCCGTTTCTCATGATACTATATAACATTATAACCCATTCATAAAATCCCATCCCTAAGACTTCCTAAGACTTCCAATTTGCCCTTTCATTTAAATGAGCCATTCAGGACAGGCACTACAAAGCCAGCCGATTGCTGTCGCTTTGGTCCTTATCCCAGCGTACCCGGAAGCTACAGAGACGGAGAGAGAGTAACAGAACCAAACAAACAGTGCACTTATCCATAACATTGATAAGTACAATAAACGTTGCTTAACTCCCCTGTTGTGTTCGTTTCATGTTAATTAATTCTGTGTTCCCGGTCCAAAATGACCACCCCATTATAGCTGATTATAAATCCATAATAATACATATATTATCACCTAATGTTCTGTTAGATCTTTTTATCAACATAAGTTGCTGTGAACAATACAAGTTTTGAACTTATATTTGCTATTTATGGCCTGTAGGCCTCATTGACCTGAGCTCATACAACTCGTTTTTGAGTAAAAAACATAATGCATAATGAATGGTTATTTTATATATAACAAATACTCAGATTAATCATAATGTGCTATTTATCATAGACTACTTTATGTCAAAGTTTAACAAGAACTGTCTCCTCCTCACCAGTGTCATGATCAAAGATATGATCAAGGGCCTCACATACCATATATCGTTTGGTCATTGTGCTGCCACAGAATGAATTGTGAGCAAAGCCTCAAAAAAGCTTTATATACCAGAGCTGCGAGAAAAGTTCTATATATTATTGAAAGAATGTTGCGATTGTTTGTGAGAATGCCAACAGGTGTGGTTCCCGTGGGGAAAGATTCTACTGGGGAAAGGTTCCCGTGGGGGTTGCCATGGACGCCAAGAAGGGGAGTGAGGTGTGTGTGCTCAAACACGTGGGGGTCCGGGAGAGGAAGTGCGTCCATCTGATTAATGGGCATGTGCCTGAACTCACATTTATACACTAATTGTAGTCTCTCCCATTCATTTCTAATGACCGGTAATTTTTGACCGGGAACACCACAGGTGTACAAAAGTTAAATAAAACACCCAAAATGTAATGAAAATCATCAAAATGTATTTTGTGTGTTCAGATGCCCTGTGTGGACAAAGTCATGGAACCTTAAGACAATCAGATTAAAATAACTACATTTTTCAGAGAGAAATGTGTAAATCGTAAATCGGTCCAATTCAATCGGAACACAGCAGGAGGGATAAGTTA
The DNA here is from genome assembly GCF_057628025.1 of Oncorhynchus mykiss. Lineage (NCBI taxonomy): Eukaryota > Metazoa > Chordata > Actinopteri > Salmoniformes > Salmonidae > Oncorhynchus > Oncorhynchus mykiss. Next base: position 59,469,061 of record NC_143036.1, read on the forward strand.
ACCCAATGACCTGCCACTATGTTAATTAACAGCAGAGAAAACCCCCTAAATAATATTCTTTCAACTTTAAATTTGATTACTTTTACTAGTGACCCCAACATTAGAAAAAGTGAAACATTTCGCTTGTTCATATTTCCATGAAAGCTGTAAACCACCAGGGTACAAACATTGTCTTTGCATTTATAAAACAATTTACACACCACAAAAAACACAAAGACACACACACACACACACACACACACACACACACACACACACACACACACACACACACACACACACACACACACACACACACACACACACACAATGAGAAATTGAGATTGTGTGCTACTGATTGAACTCAGACAAAACTCAACCTTTATTATGCATCTCACCTCCACGACCCCACACATGACTCAAGTTCACAGACAAAATATACAACATTTCAGACAAAATAAACATGTATTGAAAGCACTGATTACTAATGGAGAATGCAGTCAGAGGCTATAAAGGTGCTGCAGAGTTCTCTCTTGCTGAAGCCATGAGTGCACGTTTCAGTGCCCAATAGGTCAGATGTCCAGGAGGAACAAGAGAACAATGATTTAGAAGAGGAGGAGGTATCTGAAGAAGAAGATCGGGAAGAATACAACCTAGAGCACGATGCATCATCTTCAGATGAAGGAGAAATCCCCCAAGCTGAAAGAGAGACATTTTTTGTCAAAGAACAGCAAAATAACATGGTCCTCGTCACCATATGACAACCAGGGAAGGTTGCACAAAATGTCATAAGGATGACCCCAGGGCCCACAAGACATGCAGTTGCCCATGCCCAGGACGTCGTCTCAACATTCTACATGTTCATCACACCAGCCAACGAAAAAATCATCCTGGAGATGACAAATTTGGAGGGTTTCCGTAAATATGGAGACAACTGGAAAAGGATGTATGAAATTGACCTGCGTGCCTACATATGGCTGCTAATCTTAGCGGGTGTGTATAGGTCCCGAGGTGAGGCTACATGTAGTCTCTGGGATGCAGAGAGTGGAAAGGTAAGTTTCCATGCCATGATGCCACTGAAAGTCTTTCACACTTTCTCAAGAATGCTACAATTGATAACCGTGAGTCAAGACCTGCAAGACGTGTGACAGACAAACTGGCGGCGATAAGAGAGGTCTGGGAGAAGTGGGTGGTACATTTTTATTTTCATATCTGTAATGTAAGTGATTTTCAATGTTACTTTTATTATGTATTGCTGTAATGTCATTGATTTATGTGATTGTTTTCTGTGACACTGATACTAATTACTGAAAGTAATCACTTTTGTCAAAATGTAGCTGTCCTTTCTGGCAGGATATGCCCAGCAAGCCAGCAAAATATGGCATCAAGATATGGGTTTGCTGTGACGCACAATTCCGCTATGCTTGGAAGATGCAAGTCTTCACAGGGAAGCCGACCAGTGGAGGCCCGGAGAAGATGTGACAGATGGACTGAGGGTGCACAATGTCACGTGACAATTTCTTCACCTCTTATGAACTCAGCAAGCGGCTCCCGAAGAGGAAGATTACCATGGTTGGCACAGTTAGAAAGAACAAGCCTGAGCTCCTCCCTGCAATCCTCGCAACAAGGGGGAGAGAGGCCTTCTCATCAAAGTTTGCCTTCACCCCCACCACCACTCTAGTTTCTTACCTCCCTAAGAGGAACAATAATGTGGTCCTCCTGAGCACACTGCACAAAACGGCTGAGATCAGTGATCGTGAGAACAGGAACCACAACAAACCACAGCTGCAAACAGCTGGAGGCAGGGCTTTCTCCTATAGAGCTCCATTTTTATGGAATGGTCTGCCTACCCATGTGAGAGACGCAAACTTGGTCTCAACCTTTAAGTCTTTACTGAAGACTAATCTCTTCAGTGGGTCATATGATTGAGTGTAGTCTGGGACAGGAGTGTGAAGGTGAACGGAAAGGCTCTGGAGCAACGAGCCGCACTTGCTGTCTCTGCCTGGCCGGTTCCCCTCTTTCCACTGGGATTCTCTGCCTCTAACCCTATTACAGGGGCTGAGTCACTGGCTTACTGGTGCTCTTTCATGCCGTCCCTAGGAGGGGTGCGTCACTGGAGTGGGTTGAGTCACTGATGTGATCTTCCTGTCTGGGTTGGCGCCCCCCCTTGGGTTGTGGCATGGCGGAGATCTTTGTGGGCTATACTCGGCCTTGTCTCAGGATGGTAAGTTGGTGGTTGAAGATATCCCTCTAGTGGTGTGGGGGCTGTGCTTTGGCAAAGTGGGAGGGGTTATATCCTTCCTGTTTGGCCCTGTCTGGGGGTATAATCGGATGGGGCCACAGTGTCTCCTGACCCCTCATGTCTCAGCCTCCAGTATTTATGCTGCAGTAGTTTATGTGTCGGGGGGCTAGGGTCAGTTTGTTATATCTGGAGTACTTCTCCTGTCTTATCCGGTGTCCTGTGTGAATTTAAGTATGCTCTCTCTAATTCTCGCTTTCTCTCTTTCTTTCTCTCTCTTGGAGAACCTGAGCCGTAGGACCATGCCTCAGGACTACCTGGCATGATGACTCCTTGCTGTCCCCAGTCCACCTGGCCATGCTGCTGCTCCAGTTTCAACTGTTCTGTCTGCAGCTATGGAATCCTGACCATTTCACTGGACATGCTACCTGTCCCAGACCTATTATTTGACCATGCTGGTCATTTATGAACATTTGAACATCTTGGCCATGTTCTGTTATAATCTCCACCTGGCACAGCCAGAAGAGGACTGGCCACCCCTCATAGCCTGGTTTCTTCCTAGGTTTTGGCCTTTCTAGTTTATCCTAGCCAACGTGCTTCAACACCTGCATTGCTTCCTGTTTGGGGTTTTAGGCTGGGTTTCTGTACAGCACTTTGAGATATCAGCTGATGTACGAAAGGCTATAGAAATAAATTTGATTTGAACAAAGGATGCGTGGACAACCTGGACAAGGTGATTGGAACTTACAGCTGCAGGAGGATGATTGCCCGCTGGCCTCTGGTCATCTCCCATAACATAATTGATGTGTCCTCATACAATGCCTTTGTGATATGGAACAAGATCAACCCTACCTGGATGCCTGATAAGCGGAACAAGAGGAGGGTGTTCCTGGAGCAGCTGGGAAAGGCACTTGTAACCCCACACATTCATAGAAGGGAGTGCCTCTGTAGCTTTTCAGGGGGCTGAAGTTGGGGCAGGCAAGAGGAGGAGATGCCAAATCTGCCCCCCAAAGAAAGACTGTGAAACAAATACTGTATGCTGCACATGTGAGAAATACATCTGCAAAGTCCACGCACACACACTTGAATAACATTTGAATACTGTCCTACATGTGCTAATTAGAGTTGATTGATTTATGTTCTTCAGGTTTTTGCTTTGTATCTGTAAGCTTATTTAATTCTTATTTATTGTTGTTGTTCATACACCTTGTAGGTGGGGTCAATGGTTCAAAAGACTAGGATTTTGTAGATGAATTTCTCATTGTACATTACATAAAAACATATCGCTATGTTGCTGCAAAAGTTCAAGACTTGTTGTTGTTTCCTTTCAAAAAATGGCATTCAAACTACTTTCTGTACATTTCTGCTACTTTCTTAGACTATACAAGTGCTATCTCTTGCAACAAAAAAACATGTGTACCCCTATGCAGTACCTTTAGCAATAGTAATAATAATAATAAACCTCGACTTTAGTAAAGAAAACAAGTATGACTGGTGTGTACGAATAAAAAATGAGTGGTGTCCACTGATTAAATGCAGTCTTTCTGCAATGTGAAGAGGGAAAACTCAGATACTCACCAAGTTTGTGATGAATTGTCCACCTGGTTGTTTCTTCATGCAAAATATATTTGGGGTTTAAAATTAAAGTAAGCTGCTTTATTTTAGGGGTTTAGTGAAGTTGGGTTATTTTGTTTACCTTAGGACAAGGGGAGCATACAGAATGTTAAGACTACACAAGGGTTAAACATGAACACTTGTCTGTATATTCTTTATACCATAACAAACTGTTACTGATGGGGGGTAAGAGTAAAGTTTGTAATGTATGTACTAAGATAGCGAAGTTAACTTGTGTGTCGACCCACATTGCTAACTTAGCTGATAACGGAGCAGGGAGGTGGCGATGAGTGTGTGTGTGTGTGTGTGTGTGTGTGTGTGTGTGTGTGTGTGTGTGTGTGTGTGTGTGTGTTAGTGTACCAAATGCTGTCCGCAGCCAGTGATGGACTTCTCAGTCACATTACCTTCCTCCTCTCCTGAAGCGACAAGGTTCGGTAGTCCTCCATGACTTTTTTGTTTCCTGCCTTGTGATGGACACAGAACCTGAAGGGCTGGAGCTCCAACTACCACCTGATCATGCGAGATTTCCTGTCCTTCATGGTCTGGATCCATGTCAGGGCTCTGTGGTCCGTGTGCAGGTAAAATTCCCTCCCAAGAAGGTAATACCGGAGGCTATCTAGTACCCACTTTATAGCGAGGCACTCCTTCTCGATTGTCGAATACCTGATTTCCCTGAGCAACAGCTTCCGACTCAGGTACAGGATGGGGAGCTCTTCTCCTGGCTCCCCCCTGAGCTCCAATTCCCACAGCTGAAACGTCCACCTGTACGAGAAACCTCTTATGAGAATCAGGGCCCTGGAGAACAGGGGATGAGCGCAGGTTTTTTTCAGCATCATGAAAGCTTCCTCACACTCCTCAGTCCACTTCACAGGGTTTCTGGCCACCTTTGAAGTGAGGTTGGTCAGAGGGGCCGCGATGGTCGAGAACTGTGGAAGGAATCTACTTTATCAGCCTGCCAGACCTAGGAGGACTTCACCTGTGTCTTGCTTCTGGATTGAGGGCTGTTCCTGATGGACTCCACTTTGTCCAGGCTGAACATCACCCTTACCCAGCTGGTAACCCAGCTACTTTGTTTTGCCCACTCACACTTCAGGAGGTTAAGCATGAGACCCGCATCATGGATCATCCCCAGGACTCTGCTAAGACTCTGCTGTATATGCTCCTCCCAGAAGTGGCTGTAGACCACATCATCCCACCATGTCGTCCAAGTAGGCAGCACAGCAATCGTCACAGTCCTGGAGGACCTTGTTCCTCAGCATCCGGAAGGCAGTGTAGGCCTTGGAATGTTTGTCCAGGGTCACCTGACAATACCCTTTGCAGAGATCCAATCTGGTGATGTAATGAGCTCTACGTATTCTCAGTAAGTTGTCAATGCGGGGCATAGGGTAGGCATCAAACTGGGAGATGGCATTCACTTTACGGAAGTCCATGCAGACCTGCAGAGAGCCATCCTTCTTTGGGACAATGACAATAGGGCTGCACCATTCACTTGAAGATGGCTCGACATCATCCATCTCTATCATGTTGTTGACCTCTTCCTTGAGGGCTACCACCAGCTTCTCAGGCACACGGTAAGGATGATGGCGGACAGGGTTCTGGTCAGGCTTTAAACGGATGACGTGTTCCAGGAACTTGGTTCTTCCTGGCCACTAACTGAAGAGGGCTGGATACTCGCCAAATAGCTGCTTCATCTCATTTTGCTTGCCTTCTTCAAGTGAGCCAGTATGACCTTTGCTCATCCTTTCTATGCCTCTGTGACCCCCTTCGACTCATCCTCTTCTTCTACTCTGCGGACCAGAAAGGACTTCCCCTTGGAGAGTTCCTCTCTCTCCTCCCAGGCCTTGAGGAGGTTCACATGATGGGTTTGCTTCTCCTTGCCCTTGTCTGGGTGCAGCGCCTCTAATGTCACCGTGCCCATCTTCCTTCCATTTAGGTACGGCCCTTGCCACTGCGCAAGGAGCTTGCTGGTAGACGAGGGAAAGAGGAGCAGGACTTTCTGTCCTGGTTCGAACTCTCTGTTGCGAGCGTGCTGGTCATAACCTCTCTTCTGGGCCTCTGGGCTTGCTGAAGGTTTGCCCTAGCTTCCTCTCGGTACCGGTCCAGACTGTCTTGCATCTGGAGGACGTACTGAACAATCCCCTGTCCCTAGGTAGCTACTGGGGACCCTCCCAGTACTTCTTCAGCAGATCCAGTGGTCCCTGCACTGGTCACCCATAGAGGAGTTTGAATGGCGAGAAACCTGTTGACGCCTGAGGCACCTCCCTGTAAGCAAAAAGTTAAAAGGGTAACCACTTATCCCAGTCTTTATCAGTGTCAGCCGCAAACTTCCTTGCATGTTCTTGAGCATTTAAATTGAACCTCTCTACAAGTCCATCCATTTGGGGATTGTAGGGAGTGGTGTTCAAGCCTTTAATGCATCAGGATCCATCAGGATTTAATCTGGGATTCCTACACGAGAGAAGAACTGAACAAGAGCACAGATTTATTTTTTTGTCACAGCTCGTTGCAGTCACTAGCTGCAGCAAACTGAAAAGACGAGCGACCTAGGGATGTGTATGCTTTAGGGACCTTAAACAGAATGTGACTGGCAGAACGGGTGTTGTATGTGGAGGATGAGGGCTGCAGTAGATATCTCAGATAGGAGGGAGTGAAGCCTAAGAGAGATTTATAAATAAGCATCAACCAGTGGGTCTTGCGACAGGTATACAGAGATGACCAGTTTACAGCTGAGTATAGAGTGCAGTGATGTGTCCTATAAGGAGCATTGGAGGCAAATCTGTGGGCGAATGATAAAGAACATCTAGCCGCTCGAGAGCACCCTTACCTGCCGATCTATAAATTACATCTCCATAATCTAGCATGGGTAGGATGGTCATCTGAATTAGGTTTAGTTTGGCAGCTGGGGTGAAAGAGGAGCGATTACGATAGAGGAAACCAAGTCTAGATTTAACTTTAGCCTGCAGCTTTGATATGTGCTGAGAGAAGGACAGTGTACCATCTAGCCATACTACTAAGTACTTGTATGAGGTGACTACCTCAAACTCTAAACCCTCAGAGGTAGTTATCACACCGGTGGGGAGAGAGGCATTTTTCTTACGAAACCACATGACCTTTGTTTTGGAGGTGTTCCGAACAAGGTTGAAGGCAGAGAACATTTGTTGGACACTAAGAAAGCTTTGTTGTAGAGTGTTTAACACAAAATCTGGGGAGGGGCCAGCTTGAGTATAAAACTGTATAATCTGATATAAATGGATGAGAGAGCTTCTAACTGCCTGAGCTATGTTGTTGATGTAAATTGAAAAGAGTGTGGAGCCTAGGATCAAGAATTGGGGCACTCCCTTGGTGACAGGCAGTGACTGAGACAGCAGATTTTCTGACTTTATACACTGCACTCTTTGAGAGAGTTAGTTATCAAACCAGGCCAAAGACCCCTCAGAGACACCAATACTCCTTTGCCAGCTCACAAGAATGGAATGTTCTACCGTATCAAAAGCTTTGGTCAAGTTAATAAAAATAGCAGCACAACATTGCTAAGAATCAAGGACAATGGTGACGTCATTGAGGAACACCTTTAAGGTTGCAGTGACACATTCATAACCTGAGCGGAAACCAGATTGCATACCAGAGAGAATACTATAGACATCAAGAAAGCCAGTCAGTTGATTATTGACAAGTTCTTTCAACACTTTTGATAAACAGGACAACATAGAATCTGACCTTTTACAGTTGGGATCAGCTTAATCTCCTCCTTTAAATAAAGGATGCACTGTGGCTGCCTTCCAAGCAATGGGAACCTCCCCAGAGAGGAGAGTTGGTTAAAAAGGAGGATCCCCTGCTGATTTTGTACGTTTGACCTCTGTGATTGCCAACAAGGGTTTTGCCACCAAGTACTAAGTCATGTTTTGCAGAGGGGTCAAATACTTATACTTCCCTCATTAAAATGCAAATCAATTTATAACATTTTTGACATGTGTTTTTTTCTGGATTTTGTTGTTGTTATTCTGTCTCTCACTGTTCAAATAAACCTACCATTAAAATTATAGACTGATAATTTCTTTGTCAGTGGGCAAACGTACAAAATCAGCAGGGGATCAAATACTTTTTTCCCTCACTGTACCTATACTATACCTATACTATACCTACACTGTACCTATATTATACCTACATTATACCTACACTTTACCTACATTATACCTACACTTCACCTACACTATTCCTACATTATACCTACACTATACTTACATTATGTAGTTCTGTCAGGTATCACTCCCGTCTGGAACACTCCCCAATGGTCCAGCTTGAAAATAATCCAGCTGGCTCATTAAGGGGGTATGGCTGATCCCAGTAGGACTAATTAAGGGTGTTGCTGACCCATTAATTAACTGGTCCACCTTACACAACTACAGAAACGTCTTCATGTACAGTCACAGAAACACTGAGTCCGAGAGGACAGTGTACTGTGGTGTCTGTTTGTGGCTGGCAGTGAGTCTCTATGTGGCTGGTTTTGTGTCTGTGTGTGGCTGGCTGTGTGGCTGGCTGTGCATCTGTCTGGGCTTGGTAAGAGGAAGCTAGTTGTAATTACATACGGGCCTGACATTGATTAATATTGTTGATGAGCGCTGGCAGCAGGGGTGAAGACACAGACACAAAGAGAGGAAGAGCTGTCAGACAGAAGCCCAGGTAACATCCTTCATCCCCCCCTCGCTCCTCTCCTCCTCTCCTCTCCTCGCCCCCTGGCTTATCCTTTAGAGTGCTATAGTGTTGGTAACACAGTTTGACACGGCCCAGCAGTTTATTGTTGATTACATCTCACTGATTGGGTCTATTTTAGGGGGTGCGAAAGAAGCTATATGGCTGAGTAATTTCATTCGCATTTGAGCCTAGAGAATATGGCTGTCAATTCAATTAAATTCAAAGGGCTTTATTGGCATGGGAAACATATGTTTACATTGCCAAAGCAAGTGAAATAGATAATAAACAAAAGTGAAATAAACAGTTCCAAAGGAATAGAAACATTTCAAATGTCCTATTACGGCTATATACAGTACAGTGTTGAAACGATGGAAAATAATGGGAAATAAATAAACATAAATATGAGTTGTATTTACAATGGTGTTTGTGCTTCGCTGGTTGCCCTTTTCTTCTTGCAATGGGTCACAAATCTTGCTGCTGTGATGGCAGCCTAGTGGTTAGAGTACAGGGCCAGTAACAGAAAGGTTGCTGGATTAAATCCCCGAGCAGACAAGGTACAAATATGTTGTTCTGCCCCTGAACAAGGCAGTTAACCCACTGTTCCCTGGTAGGTTGTCAATGTAAATAAGAATGTGTTCTTAACTGACTTGCCTAGTTTAAAAAAAAATGGCAGCAAGATTCAATTACACCTGTAGAGGCAACTTGTGTTTTATTGTTACTTGCACCACTTGGCCACTTTATTTTAGTAGGTTCTGTGAAGTCATGCTTGGTTGAGTTCGGACATGTTTAGTTGAACTTGTTGCAGACAGAGAAGAACAGTCAGGAGTGAATTGATAAAAATATACAATTATGCATGTGTTATTACTAGATGATGAGGGATAATATCGTCATCAGTAATATTAATTCATTATTAATTCATAATAAGTAAGGAATTATAGAGATTTTATTGAATGTAAATCTTTTTAATGATGCATGGGAAACCTCCCCTTTGAGGAAAGCCCTCTATATCGGAGCGATTTCAGCGTGCATGCACATCTGTGTGGTGCTTCTCTGTGTGTCAGTGTGTGTGTGTGTGTGTGTGTGTGTGTGTGTGTGTGTGTGTGTGTGTGTGTGTGTGTGTGTGTGTGTGTGTGTGTGTGCTTCTACGCGTCTGTGTGTCTGGTGGTCTTATCTCATAATTAAGTGGCATTTAACAGACTGTTCTTAAACTCTGTGATTTCTCCACGGGCTGCAGAAGAGAGGCATACAGTATATAATCAGTTAAAGTGTCAGAGTATATTCATGTTGTGTGTTCTCGTTAATACAATTTCTTTATTATATTTCAAATTTCATTAAAAGGCAATATCAGCGGCAGAATAATTAAGCAAATATTGGCCCAGAGATCCAGGAACCAGGCATTTATGATACCCATTAAAAACATTAATAGGAAGAAATGATTCTGGCTGAACGAAGGTAAATGTGCAAGAGAGATGTGGTGATATCTGCTCTCCGCATTGACGACAAGGTCAATGATAGAGGGAGGAGAGGAGTAGAGAAGAGAAGAGGAGAAAATCACAGTGTATAGAAAGATCAGGAGACGGAGAGATTAGGAATGACGAACAAATGAGAGAATAGCAGTGATGAAGAGGTCAGAGGCGGAAAGGATGATTGACAGACGAGAGAAGAACTGTAATGATAATAGGATAATGGGTCGAGAAGAGAAGATAGATAGAGAAATGGGGTTGAGGGAGAGAGGAGAAAGAGGGGAGTGGATGGAAAGAACAGTGGGGATGTTAGAAGAAGCATGAAGGAGTTGAGGAAGGGATAGAGGGAGGTGGAGGTGTAAGAACACGAGAAGAAGGGGGAACACCAATGTTGGAGAGATGAAGGAAGGATTAAGGGATAGACAGATCAGAGGAAGAAGAGGTGTGGGAGATGAAGGAATGGTTGATGATGAGAGAGAAAAGGAGATAATGCAAGAACAACAATATTGATGTTGGGTAAATGAAGAGGTGGAGGTATAGCAATGACAGAGGGATGACGAAGAGAGAAAAAAGACAGGAGAGAGATAGTAGCCTATGCATATGGGTGACCCGAGTGGCGCAGTGGTCTAAGTCAATGTATCTAAGTGCTAGAGGCGTCACTACAGACCCTGGTTTGATTCCAGGCTGTATCACAACCGGCCGTGATTGGGAGTCCCATAGGGCGGCGCACAATTGGCCCAGCATCGTCCGGGTTAGGGTTTGGCCGAGCTAGACAGTCATTGTAAATATGAATTAGTTCTCAACTGACATGCCTAGTTAAATAAAGGCTAAATGTACAAACAAATATGGGATCAGACACTAAGTAAAGTCTGAAAGAGTTAGAAAGGGAAATATCTAGGGTTTCATTTTCTCCTGACCAGTTCAAGATTTCTCCAATGCAATACAACCCACCACATCCAAAGGGATTCAGATAGACCTTCCCTATGGAGGTTCCCTATGGAGTCATGCTTCACCATGCTTCACTAGCTCCTCTCTGACAGGCCTATGGAAATATAGCAGCGATGTTTGAGCCAATTAGAGCCTATTGGCAGACTGGGTAACGGATAACGTCCGTCCCACACACATCACACCAGACACACAGAGATGGGAAGGATCCATCTGGGCTGTCCATGGAACTGTCTTCCTTTTCTCCCCTCTCTTTTCACATCTCTTCCTGTCTTTCTCTCCATGTTGCAGAGCATCTTCATCTCTCTTTCATCTATCTATGCCAACCTCCCCCCCCTCCCCTCTCTCCCTCCCTCTCTCTCTCTCCCTCTCTCTCTTTCTCTTTCTCTCTCTCTCTCTCTCTCTATGATGGGTGAATAACTGGCAGTATTTTATCCAAATGAGAGCGTTGGCCATGCTCCCTAGTTAATAAAGCTGAAGCATCAGTGGGATGAAGGGATGAGGCGACTGACGGATGGAGAGCGGGAGAGACCAGGTGGAAGGGTGGAGCAGGGTGGAACTTAAATAAGAACTCTCCCTCTTATATCCCTGCTTGTTTTAATATGAATAATGGCTCTGGAATGGTAATGAATTCCTAGCCTACCCCGGCAGCAAGCAGTAGTCATATACTGTATGCATGAGATCAGCGTTGCACAGGAAACAATAATAAACCTGAGAGGTGGGAAATAAAACAACAAACAGAAAAAATACATCATATCATAACCTGATTCCTTCAAAATTGTTTTTCTCATCGTTTCCTCTCTTTGCGTGATTCTTCCTCCTCCTCCTCTCTTTTTCTTGTTTTTTTCTTCTTCTTCTTTCACTCGCTCATCCTAACAAGCGCCTTCTTCATCAGCCGTCTGCAGCACCCCGTGTGAATGTGCCTCCAGTCACCCCCGGGGAGTCAGAACGGAGAGCGTTGTTGTCTCTCCTCTCCATCTCTCTATCCTGCTATCTCTCCTCCAACTCTGCCTCTCTCTTCACTTTCCCTCCTCTACAGGTGGTATTATCTTTGTCATTTGCCCTCCCCCTTATATCTCTTCCTCTCCCCTGTCCTCCACAAACAAGTGTGTATCACTGTTTTGCTCTCTTTTCATGCTTTGTATAAAGTTGTTGCTTCATAAGTTTGCAACAACAGTATGTGAAGGAACCTGTTGTTGAAGATACAGTAGTTGCATGAGTTTATTGTCCTTATACATGTTCTGTTCCTGGATAGTGAATGACTTGCTGTTGCATAGATTGCTTCCAATTTAGCTGGGGATTAGATTGTGTCTCTGTGTGAGAGGCGTTTGTTGTGTTGGATGAGTTCTGTACGTTAGATTATGGTGATATACTAATTAACGCAGTGACTCCACACACTCTGGCAGACACACATGCACACACACATGCACACTAACACACACATACACACACAGCCTTTCTCCGTCAGTGATATAATTTGACCTATACCTCACCACGGTGAATCTGGGTCACACAAATGCCCATCACGCTCTCTTTGATGTGTCATCCCACAGCCCATCCGTTTTCTCGGTCGCTATATAAGTATTTCAGGGAAACGTTGGCCATGTCAAGGTGGTAAAGGAATCCATTGTAGGTTGTAGGTACAGTGGATTTCATCATGATTAACCACACCATACAGTGGTATCTACATACTCGGATCATAGGACATCCTGTGATCTATAGACTGGACCCATAACACAATTACACCCAATACATCTCAGTACAAAAACACCTCACTTCTACTACTTGATTTATTTTTCAATTAGACTTCTCCTTTGAAAGGATGTTTATTTAATGAATAGGATGATGGAGAAATAAAGCAATAATACAGTAATAACAGAGTAGATTTGACATTGGCTTTCATTTTCTTTAATTTCCCTAGTGAAGGGTGTGTGTGTGTGTGTGTGTGTGTGTGTGTGTGTGTGTGTGTGTGTGTGTGTGCGCTTGTGCGTGTGTGTGTGTGTGCGTGCGTGTTTATCTACTCACAGACACTGAGTACTGATCCCAGCACGGATTAGACAAGGTATTACGACATCACAAGCACTCCCTTTGTGCTCTCAGCCATTGTCTTAAGGATAAACACAGTTGCGTTCAAGAGATTTTTTTTCTTTCTTAAATGAGGGGAAGGAGGGAGGGAGAAAGAGACAGAGTTTGGAATCTGAAATTAAGCACTATTATTCTGCGGAATCAATCAAGTAAACATTCATAATTGCGCCTTTAATTGCTAATAGAAGTGGAACCGTTTAAAAAAAAACATTAACTCGAGAGACCAAAATCATTACAATGTTATATTGCAATCCCAATCGCATAACAAATTATTCTATGAGGCTTTAAAAAATAAAAAAACGTGTTAAATCACACCATCTCATTTGGATGTCATTTATATGATGATTTTGGTTATATTAGCTTGAATTAATGGGGACTATAACCGGGTTGGGGAGCTATCCGGGGTAGCGAGGTCCAGAGGGAGGTTTGGGAGATAATGAGTCTAGACCTTGAGACTGATAATGTACAGCTATAACATCAGAGATGGAGAAGATTCTCCGCTCTCTCTAACCGGTATCAGATAGGGCAGCTCTGCTTCAATCCCCTAAGCAAGTTTGCAGTATTTTGTTTTTTGTGAGTTATTTCATTATTAGCCCTAATTTTGTGTAATTACATACAGTCTCCTGAGTGGCGCAGCGGTCTAAGGGACTGCATCTCAGTGCTAGAGGTGTCACTGCAGTGCCTTAGACCCTGGTTCGATTCCAGGCTGTATCACAGGCCATGATTGGGAGTCACATAGGGCGGCATACAATTGGCCCAGCATCGTTAGGGTTCATGGGTAACTGCCTTGCCTAGATAATAAAAAAATCACATTTATTTATAAATCCCTTCTTACATCAGCTGATATCTCAAAGTGCTGTACAGGAACCCAGCCTAAAACCCCAAACAGCAAGCAATGCAGGTGTAGAAGCACGGTAAAGGTTAAATAAAATAAATTATAAACAGACAGGCAGAACTTTTGGATTTCAGAGTGGCGGTAACACACCAGCATTGCGACCGGTAATACGACTTTCCCAAATTGGATCCTTTGTTAGTTCCCACAGGGCAATTGAACTGATTCCAGAGGCTGATCCAAAACACCGCCGGCGGAGAAGAGGTATTCGGAGTGAACTTCCAGTCTGACTCAGAAGGCACACATACCATGACCGTTTCCGAGCATATTACTCGCTAATGTTCAGTCTCTGGATAATAAGTTAGATGAGCTCAGGGTGAGAATCTCTTTCCAGAGAGACATCAGGGATTGTAACATACTCTGTTTCACGGAAACATGGCTCTTTCGGGATATACTGTCTTTGTCCATACAGCCAGCTGGGTTCTCAGTATATCGTGCAGACAGGAATAAAAAGCTCCCCGGAAAGAAGAAAGGCAGGGGTGTATGTTTCATGATTAACCACTCATGGTGTGATTGTGATAACATACAGAAACTCAAGTCCTTTTGTTCACCCAACCTAGAATACCCCACAATCAAATGCCGACCGTATTACCTCCTAATAGTGTAATATTGACGAATACACAGATACGGTGACTGAGTTTATCATGACGTGTACAGGATATGTTGTGCCCACTGTGACGATGAAAACCTACCCTAAACAGAAACCGTGGATAGATAGCAGTATTCGCACAAAACTGAAAGCGCAAACCACCACATTTAACCATGGCAAGGTGATTGGGAATAAAACAAACAGTGTAGTTATTCCCTCCTTAAGGCAATCAAACAGGCAAAATGTCAGTATAGAGACAAAGAGGAGTCACATTTCAACGGCACAGACAATTCAATGGCTTAGACGGTCTACAGACAATCACGGACTAGAAAGTGAAAACCATCCACCTCGCTTTCTTGCTTCCGGACAAGCTATAAACATGTTTCGCCTGCTTTGAGGATAACACAGTGCCACCGACGGACCTCTATCAAGGACTGTGGGCTCTTCTTCTCTGTGGCCGACGTGGCTAAGACATTTAAGCGTGTTAACCCTTGCAAGATTGCCGGCCCAGACAGCATCCCTAGCCGCGTCCTCAGAGCATGCGCAGACCGGCTGGCTGGAGTGTTTACGGACATATTCAATCTCTCCCCATCCCAGCCTGCTGTCCCCACTTGCTTCAAGATGTCCACCATTGTTCATGTACCCAAGAGCAAAGGCAACTGAACTAAATTAATATAGCCCCGTAGCACTCACTTCTGTCATCATGAAGTGTTTTGAGAGGCTAGTTAAGGACCAAATCACCTCTATCTTACCTAAAACCCTAGACCCACTTAAATTTGCTTACCGCACCAACAGATCCACAGACGATGCAATCGCCATCGCACTTCACACTGCCCTATCCCATCTGTACAAGAGGAATACCTACAGTGGGGAGAACAAGTATTTGATACACTGCCGATTTTGCAGGTTTTCCTACTTACAAAGCCTTTAGAGGTCTGTAATTTTTATCATAGGTACACTTCAACTGTGAGAAATGGAATCTAAAACAAAAATCCAGAAAATCACATTGTATGATTTTTAAGTAATTATTTTGCATTTTATTGCATGACATAAGTATTTGATAAATCAGAAAAGCAGAACTTAATATTTGATACAGAAACCTTTGTTTGCAATTACAGAGATCATACAATTCCTGTAGTCCTTGAACAGGTTTCAACAATGCAGCAGGGATTTTGGCCCACTCCTCCATACAGACCTTTTTATTTTTATTTTATTTTACCTTTATTTAACCAGGTAGGCAAGTTGAGAACAAGTTCTCATTTACAATTGCGACCTGGCCAAGATAAAGCAAAGCAGTTCGACAGATACAACGACACAGAGTTACACATGGAGTAAAACAAACATACAGTCAATAATACAGTATAAACAAGTCTATATACAATGTGAGCAAATGAGGTGAGAAGGGAGGTAAAGGCAAAAAAGGCCATGGTGGCAAGGTAAATACAATATAGCAAGTAAAACACTGGAATGGTAGTTTTTCAATGGAAGAATGTGCAAAGTAGAAATAAAAATAATGGGGTGCAAAGGAGCTAAATAAATAAATTAATTAAATACAGTTGGGAAAGAGGTAGTTGTTTGGGCTAAATTATAGGTGGGCTATGTACAGGTGCAGTAATCTGTGAGCTGCTCTGACAGTTGGTGCTTAAAGCTAGTGAGGGAGATAAGTGTTTCCAGTTTCAGAGATTTTTGTAGTTCGTTCCAGTCATTGGCAGCAGAGAACTGGAAAGAGAGGCGGCCAAAGAAAGAATTGGTTTTGGGGGTGACTAGAGAGATATACCTGCTGGAGCGTGTGCTACAGGTGGGAGATGCTATGGTGACCAGCGAGCTGAGATAAGGGGGGACTTTACCTAGCAGGGTCTTGTAGATGACATGGAGCCAGTGGGTTTGGCGACGAGTATGAAGTGAGGGCCAGCCAACGAGAGCGTACAGGTCGCAATGGTGGGTAGTACATGGGGCTTTGGTGACAAAACGGATTGCACTGTGATAGACTGCATCCAATTTGTTGAGTAGGGTATTGGAGGCTATTTTGTAAATGACATCGCCAAAGTCGAGGATTGGTAGGATGGTCAGTTTTACAAGGGTATGTTTGGCAGCATGAGTGAAGGATGCTTTGTTGCGAAATAGGAAGCCAATTCTAGATTTAACTTTGGATTGGAGATGTTTGATATGGGTCTGGAAGGAGAGTTTACAGTCTAACCAGACACCTAAGTATTTGTAGTTGTCCACGTATTCTAAGTCAGAGCCGTCCAGAGTAGTGATGTTGGACAGGCAGGTAGGTGCAGGTAGCGATCGGTTGAAGAGCATGCATTTAGTTTTACTTGTATTTAAGAGCAATTGGAGGCCACGGAAGGAGAGTTGTATGGCATTGAAGCTTGCCTGGAGGGTTGTTAACACAGTGTCCAAAGAAGGGCCGGAACCTTCTCCAGATCCTTCAGGTTTTGGGGCTGTCGCTGGGCAATATGGACTTTCAGCTCCCTCCGAAGATTTTCTATTGAGTTCAGGTCTGGAGACTGGCTAGGCCACTCCATGATGTTTCCACCTCCTTGCTTCACGGTTAGGATGGTGTTCTTGGGGTTGTACTCATCCTTCTTCTTCCCCCAAACACAACGAGTGGAGTTTCGAACAAAAGCTATATTTTTGTCTCATCAGACCACATGACCTTCTCCCATTCCTCCTCTGGATCATCCAGATGGTCATTGGCAAACTTCAGACGGGCCTGAACATGCGTTGGCTTGAGCAGGGGGATCTTGCGTGCGCTGCAGGATTTTAATCCATGATGGCGTAATGTGTTATTAATGGTTTTCTTTGAGACTGTGGTCCCAGCTCTCTTCAGGTCATTGACCAGGTCCTGCCATGTAGTTCTGTGCTGATCCCTCACCTTCTTCATGATCATTGATGCCCCACGAAGTGAGATCTTGCATGGAGCCCCAGACCGAGGGTGATTGACCGTCATCTTGAACTTCTTCCATTTTCTAATAATTGCACCAACAGTTGTTGCCTTCTCACCAAGCTGCTTGCCTATTGTCCTGTAGCCCATCCCAGCCTTGTGCAGGTCTACAATTTTAACCCTGATGTCCTTACACAGCTCTCTGGTCTTGGCCATTGTGGAGAGGTTGTAGTCTGTTTGATTGAGTGTGTGGACAGGTGTCTTTTATACAGGTAACGAGTTCAAAGTGGTGCAGTTAATACAGGTAATGAGTGGAGAACAGGAGGGCTTCTTAAAGAAAAACTAACAGGTCTGTGAGAGCCGGAATTCTTACTGGTTGGTAGGTGATCAAATACTTATGTCATGCAATAAAATGCAAATTAATTACTTAAAAATCATCCAATGTGATTTTCTGGATTTTTATTTTAGATTCTGTCTCTCACAGTTGAAGTGTACCTATGATAAAAATTACAGACCTCTACATGCTTTGTAAGTAGGAAAACCTGCTAAATTGGCAGTGTATCAAATACTTGTTCTCCCCACTGTATGTAAGAATGCTGTTCATTGACTATAGCTCAGCATTCAACACCATCGTTCCCAAGCTCAATATTAAGTTCGGGGCCCTGGGTCTGAACCCCGCCCTGTGCAACTGGGTCCTGGACTCCCTGACGGGCCAGGTAGGTAGGAAACAACACCTCCATTTCGCTGATCCTCAACACAGGGGTCCCACAAGGGTGCGTGCTCAGATCCCTCCTGTAATACCTTTTCACCCATGACTGCGTGGCCACCCACACCTCCAATTCAATCATCAAGTTTGCAGATGACGCAACAGTAATAGGCCTGATTATCAACAAGGACGAGACAGCCTACATAGATGAGGTGAGGGCCCTGAGAGTGTGGTGGACGACACTACAGTGGTAGGTTTGATTACCAACAATGACGAGACGGCCTACAGGGAGGAGGTGAGGGCCCTTGGAGTGTGGTGTCAGGAAAATAACCTCACACACAACTTCAACAAAACAAAAGAGATGATTGTGGACTTCAGGAAACAGCAGAGGGAGCACCCCCCTATCCACATCGACGGGACAGTAGTGGAGAGGGTAGTACGTTTTAAGTGCACAATGCACAATCTAGAGCATCCTGTCGGGCTGTATCACCGCCTGGTATGGCAACTGCTCCGCCCACAACCGTAAGGCTCTCCAGAGGGTAGTGAGGTCTGCACAACGCATCACCAGGGGCAAACTACCTGCCCTCCAGGACACCTACACCACCCGATGTCACAGGAAGGCCATAAAGATCATCAGGGACAACAACCACCCGAGCCACTGCCTGTTCACCCCGCTATCATCCAGAAGGCGAGGTCAGTACAGGTGCATCAAAGCTGGGACCGAGAGACTGAAAAACAGCTTCTATCTCAAGGCCATCAGACTGTTAACAGCCACCACTAACATTGAGTGGCTGCTGCCAACACACTGACTCAACTCCAGCCACTTTAATAATGGGAATTTATGGGAAATTATGGAAAAAATGTATCACTAGCCACTTAATATAATGTTTACATACCCTACATTACTCATCTCATATGTATATGTATATACTGTACTCTATATCATCTACTGCATCTTGCCATCTTTATGTAATACATGTATCACTAGCCACTTTAAACTATGCCACTTTGTTTACATACCCTACATTACTCATCTCATATCGAGTACAGTATATGCGGTACGTATATACTGTACTCGATACCATCTACTGCATCTTCCCTATGCCGTTCTGTAACATCACTCATTCATATATCTTTATGTACAGTACATATTCTTTATCCCTTTACACTTGTGTGTATAAGGTAGTAGTTGTGGAATTGTTAGGTTAGATTACTCGTTGGTTATTACTGCATTGTCGGAACTAGAAGCACAAGCATTTCGCTACACTCGCGTTAACATCTGCTAACCATGTGTATGTGACAAATACAATTTGATTTGATTTGATTTGATATATGCTAAGAGATTCATAAAGCTGTAGGTTTTAGTTTCTGACATCTCCTTGGAGCCTATGTGTCACGCCCTGACCTTAGTTATCTTTGTTTTCTTTATTATTTTGGTTAGGTCAGGATGTGACAAGGGTGGTTGGTTTAGTTGTTGTATTGTTTAGGTGTTTTTATCCTGTCTAGGGTTTTTGTATATCTATGGGGTGTTAGTATGTCTAGGTATATGTAGGTCTATGGTGGCCTGAATTGGTTCCCAATCAGAGACAGCTGTTTATTGTTGTCTCTGATTGGGGATCCTATTTAGGTTGCCATTTTCCATTTTGGTTTTCTGGGTTATTGTCTATGTGTAGTTGCATGTCAGCACTCGTGTTTATAGCGTCACGGGCGTTTTGTTAGTTTGTTTAAGTGTTCTTCGTGTAAATCAAGAAGAATGTATTCTTATCATGCTGCGCCTTGGTCTCATCGTTATGACGAACGTGACACTATGACGAGTATAGGAGGAGGGTGGGGTGGTCTCTTCTCAGCAACAAGATATCATATACTGTACACAGTATGAAGAGCTCCGTTTTAGATCCATTTTCTATATATTAAGTTTCCCTTAAATCTGTCAAGAATGTAGGAATTCTCACTCATATTCAGTACTCATACCCTACAATCTTTACCACTTAGCCCCATAGACAGCAGCACCTGCATTCACCATAACCAACCACGTGTTTCATGGTTTAAATCAGAGGGTTTTATACCTGACTTCCCCCTCTCTGTGTGCCTCAGCTGCACTTCAGAAAGACATTGGGTATGCCATAACTTAGTGAGAGCAGGTAAGAAAAGGGGAGGAGGGTATCCCCCTCTCTCACTCTCTCGTTCTCTTCTTCCCTCTCTCTATCTAATCCATCTGGCTGGGTGAATTATTTGAGCCCTGCTACTTATCCTCTCTTTTCAAGTGGGGCCCTTTTACATTTTTCAGCATGACCAGGTCATCAAAAGGATCAAAGCCCCGGCGGTAGCAGCAATCCCAGGGACTATTTTACACACTAACAAGTAGAGAAAATTATATCCCTGAGAGCCGGCTGGCTGCCGAGCCTGAATAACCCGAGCGTTCCGGGGAGCTCCACTGCAGAAATACCAGCGATCGCTGCAGAGGAGAGCACAAAGGAGAGATGACCATTACAGAGACAGGGTTGATGCACTGGTGTGTGTTGTGGGTATGGGGGATGTGTGTGTGTGTGTGTGTGTAAGAGAGAGAGTTTGGTGTGTGTCTACATGTATGCGCTTGTTTTACTGTGCAAACAAATGTCACAAGTAAAAATAGTCAAGGTTCTGTCATTCAACTCAGGCGTGAATATGTTTTGACTTGTTTTCTCCTCTCTCCCTCTCCCTCCCTCTCTCTCTTTCTCTCTCCCTCTATCTCAATCACTTTCCGTTGGTCTCTCATTCTCTCTCTCTTTCTCTTTGTGGCTCTTCAGCTGTCTTTATCTTCCTCTTTCTTTCCTTTCTGTCTGCCTTGTCTTTCTTTTTTCTCCATTTGTTAATGTGACAAATATAATGGCTTCCGTCAAAAGCTACTTTATTTGTATTTCTCTTTGTCCTTTTCTTTGAATGTTCCCCCTCTCTTCTTAATTCTTTGAATTGATAACACAAAATCCCATTGTGGAAGATAATGACGGGCAAAGTCCTCATCAGAAAAACTAACATCCACAAGTCTACTGAATAGTCCTATTCTTCCTCGCATTAGCCTCTCACAAAACATGAAATATTAAACTGGGCAGTCATTGTTGTCTGTCCCGTGGTTCATTCACTCATCACATTTCATTCAATCGACATGTTTATTTGTGAAGGACACGTTGGTTGTTGTCAGAACATTACCGGAACCTTTAGTTCCTGGACCAGCTCACACTCAATCTCTGCAGTATGAAACTGCTTGGTTTGGTCTGACGACTTTATTCCTGAGTCAAACAAATAGCCCTCCCCTACATTGACTCAAACCTGATGGATAGATACAAACTAGCACCATGGCAACTACTGTACCTCAGCTGGTGAAAAAAATATAATCTATGCTCTCAGTTAGTCGACACCTCAAAGAGAGCGGGAAAGAGAGAGAACGAGAGAGGGACAGAAACACAAAGTCTCTCTCCTGCTCTCATAAGGTGGAGAGTTGTCACAGACCGCGAACGTGGGTAAATTAAATGATTTAACCTTTGAGCAGCGAACGGAAGAGACAGAGGAAAGTGAGAAAATGAAAGCAAGAGAGTGTGGAAGGAGAAAAGAGGAAAGATCTCTCCTTTTCCTCTCCTCCTGTCAGGGGTAGCGGTGTGTTGAGTTTGATGCCTGCGATAAGGCTCTGTGGCTAATGAGGAAAGCACTAGACACTCATTAAAGTGAATGTGTGTGTGTGTGTGTGGAACAAGGGAGAAAGATAAAGAAAGATAAAGCAGCCGCTCCGTAGACTAGAAAAGGCACTCATTAGAATAACTCGTTCTCAAAGGCCATGTTAGTGTGCGGCACTGAGCTGCATCCAGCTACCCATCCTCACCATCCTCTCATCCCCCACGCCAGCCAAATGAAATCAACCCCCCACCCCTCCCTATCCCCGGTCCCTGCCACTCATCTCAACGTCCCTGTTTTCACCTTCTTTTCCCTCCAGTCACATTGATGTTGTTTAATTAAGCTCTGGTTCCTCATATCAGACCTGGCTATAAATATGTTGTTATTCAAAGCGTCTCTTCAGACTGGTGTAATGAACAGAGCTGAACCCATGGAGAGGTAAGTGGCGGCTGCCGCCTCCTGTGTACTCCAACTCTCTACCGCTCTCTCCAACTCTCTACCAGTCTCTCCAACTCTCTACCGCTCTTTCCAACTCTCTACCAGTCTCCAACTCTCTACCAGTCTCTCCAACTCTCTACCAGTCTCCAACTCTCTACCAGTCTCCAACTCTCTACCAGTCTCCAACTCTCTACCAGTCTCTCCAACTCTCTACCGCTCTCTCCAACTCTCTACCAGTCTCCAACTCTCTACCAGTCTCTCCAACTCTCTACCGCTCTCTCCAACTCTCTACCAGTCTCTCCAACTCTCTACCGCTCTCTCCAACTCTCTACCAGTCTCTCCAACTCTCTACCGCTCTCTCCAACTCTCTACCAGTCTCTCCAACTCTCTACCAGTCTCTCCAACTCTCTACCGCTCTCTCCAACTCTCTACCAGTCTCCAACTCTCTACCGCTCTCTCCAACTCTCTACCAGTCTCCAACTCTCTCCCAGTCTCTCCAACTCTCTACCACTCTCTCCAACTCTCTACCAGTCTCTCCAACTCTCTACCGCTCTCTCCAACTCTCTACCAGTCTCTCCAACTCTCTACCAGTCTCTCCAACTCTCTACCGCTCTCTCCAACTCTCTACCAGTCTCTCCAACTCTCTACCGCTCTCTCCAACTCTCTACCGCTCTCTCCAACTCTCTACCAGTCTCTCCAACTCTCTACCAGTCTCTCCAACTCTCTCCATTCTACTAGTAGAAGTTTTCAAAAGAATGATGACTAAATATCATTTGAGGTGTTGTCTAAGGGGAGATAATGAATTGAGGTGTCTGTGGGTGTGGAGGGAGGGTGGGTGGGGGAGGGGGGGTGAGGGGGGTTGTGGTGTGTACATTTGTGGTGTGTAGGGACAGTTGAGTAGTTTGACCCATTATTTACATTCAGCATTACTGCGTCAAGGGAAATATAGTATTCTTTCTAACAAAGACATCTACATAGACTTCAGGATGTTGTGTATGGCTAAAAACAAAAGTGATCTCTTGGCTCAATTTACCCCAGGTATGAGGTATGTTAATCCGCCTACACATTTCTGTACTGAATGAAATATTACCACTACCTTTTGAAAACCATGTCTATCTTTATATCCCAAACACAATCGCAATCACATTTTTGTCTTTTAATAATTTTAAGCGTCTTTTAACACCGGCTTAAAACCCAACAAACACTTTTTACAGACCAGCCCCTGGTGTTACCTCATATCTCAGAGATAATGCCTTGCATTACGCCTGGGAAGAAAAACACATAAATTAGCTTAACTTTCCATTGGCTCAACTTACCCCGAGGCAAGCATGTTGACTATATTAGCCCACACAGCTACAAGGATTTACTTTCATGCTAGGTTTAGGACCTCATATTGAAGCTTGTAGAGACTCCAACTGATCTTAAAATGATCTACTTTGGTTTAGATACAAGCATCATGAAACCTCTAACACGATACATTCATTTGACTTGGTGAAAACCTGTCTTTTTTGCCTAACTTGCTTAACACTTTTCCCATCTGGTTTCTTCTTTCACAGACTTCATGAAATTACAGTACGACTTTATTTGGTCAAATTCTTATTTTTGGGTATGGTTTCCTAGAAACAAGGGTTGACTCAACTTACCCCACTCTCCCCTACTGTGTACATGGGTGGTGTGTACTGTGTACACGTGTGGTGTGTACTGCGTACACGTGTGGTGTGTACTGGGGGCAGGGGAGCAATAGGGGTTTGCAATGAGAAAAGTAGATAACTACTGTTCTGACGCACAGCATCCCTCTGTGACGTCTGATAGCCATCTCTTCCTGTGGGTGGGGCAGCTTTACATAGCTTGCTCTGGACCAATAATTTTACGCAGTGTGAAGCACAGCACAGCAATGCAAAGCAATCACAGCTGCTGCGTGTGGCATTAAGGGATGCTTTTCAGGAAGTAATGCGTTGTGTCTTCACTCATCACTCAATTCACTTGAATTATTAATGGAGAGCATATGGAAAGCATATTCTCTTCATCTTCTTCCCACCTGTGTGAGGCAATAAGCCGCTGACACACACACACACACACACACACACACACACACACACAGTCAGTGTGTGTAATCCTCCCACCTTCAAAGAGTGAGGCTTTATTCAAATAATAATTATCAAAAGCGTGTTGGAAATAAGCCAGGGCTTTCTCATAACAAAACAATCAAGGGGGGAGTGAATTGTTGACAGTGCTGTCAAGTGCGTGTGTGTGTGTGTGTGTGTGTGTACACTGTATGTGTGTGTCATTAGTGTGTGGAGGAGTGTGTGTGTCTCTTGTGATGTTGTAAACTCTGTGTGATGCGAGACGGTCTCACACCCTCAACCGGTTTGATTCTTCCTGTCGAGCAGGTGACCTGGCATTTCAGTGACTTTTAGAGGTGTTACTACCCTGACATATTGTTCTCCCTACTGCCTCTGTTCCTGTATCTCCCTCTACCACAGCCATCCTTCTCCCTCTCTCTCTCCCTCTCCCTCTCTCTCTCATTTTCACTCTTCTTTCACTTTCTCTGCTTCTCACTATTCCTTCCCCCTTCCTTTTCTCTCCCTCTAATTTAATCCCATCTCTCTCTCTCTTTCTCCATGAACCCGCCCTCCATCTCTCTCTGTCCTCTCTTCCACTCTTTATCTCTCTCTGTTTCTCTTGTGAGTTGTTTATCTCTAAGAGAGCAAAAGTAAGAGAGCAAAAGAAAGGGGGGAGAGAGAAAGGAGATAAAAGTGATTTATTCTGCTCTTCTCTTTCTCAAAAAATGAACTCATATTTCAGAATGACGCCGTTTCACCTCCTTGCCTCTTCCCGACTGTCTCCGCCACTCTATCCACTCACATTTTGATCAGGGATATTTAGCGGCAAAAGAAAAACTCCAATTATCTGTGCTGACGGTCTTTACGGAGCTATTGACCTCAACCTTCTTGTATCTTAGCAATTTAATTTAACCCGCGCTACGTGCTAACCGCTAATTAGATAGCATTTCAAAGGAAACTCACACCAGGAGCCCGGCCCAGGAGAAAAAAGAGAAAGAGAGAGCGAGAGGTAGATTAGGAGAGAGAGAGAGATAGACATGTGGCTATGCTTTAATTGCTACGGGGTCGACCTTGTTGGTGCATTTTGAAAGGATAAAAAATGACAGTGGTTAAACGGTGAACTAACTGGCTGAGACAGAGAGGAGCAGCTGTTATCAGGTCTCTGAGAGAGGGAGAAGAGAGGAGGAAGAGGAGAGGCGATGAGATGAGATGAGATGAGATGAGAGGAGAGGAGAGGAGAGGAGAGGAGAGGAGAGGAGAGGAGAGGAAAGGAGAGGAGAGGAGAGGAGAGGAGAGGAGAGGAGAGGAGAGGAGATGAGAGGAGAGGAGAGGAGAGGAGAGGAGAGGAGGGCAAAGGGAGGGGAGAGGAGAGGAGATGACCTATGCAACATCTGCTTGTCTAAAGCTAGAAAGAGACAGTAAAAGCCAGAGTAGGCCATTGTGTTTCATTACAGTATCTCTATTGAGACAGTTGTGGCTCTTTAGCTGTTGATCGGGAACAAGAGGGAGGGAGAGATAGACAAGCGATAGACGAGAGAGGGACACAAGGAGGGAAGATAGGGAACGAGATATAAATGAGAGAGGGACAAAGGGAGGAACAAGAGAGGGGTGAGATGAGGAGTAAGGTGACCCAGGGGTGCAGGGTCGATGCACCCCCGCCAAATCCATTACTTATGTTGGTGGAGCCGTCAGGCCCCAACTCCAATTAGCTGTTTCATTTCAGGGAGGGAATGTGACTGTGGGGAGACAGCCTAGCACCAATAACACCTCCTCAATAAATAACAGCCACCAGAGAGGGAGGTAGGGAGAGATGGAGATTAGAGACGGGGGAGTGTGTGTGTGTGTGTGTGTGTGTGTGTGTGTGTGTGTGTGTGTGTGTGTGTGTGTGTGTGTGTACACGCTGGCTCATTCATGCCTGCTCCACAGGAGAAATTTCGCCTGCCAACCAGCACATTAAAAAAACATGGAGCACCTCCATTCTCCAATACTGCTGTGTCTTGGCGGTTTGCTGTGTATGTGTTCCTGCGTACTGTGTGTGTGTGTGTGTGTGTGTGTATGGATGGTGCTGCTGCTGTTTGTCAGATGGGCCCATTAATAAGACTTGGCATTTATTACCTTTAAGTGATCCAGTGTGTGTCTGGCTGCCAACTCTCTCTCTACTAGCTAATCCTCTTATGTTATGTGTGTCCCCAGAAAACATTGTGTGTGTGTGTGTGGGGGGGGGGGGGGGGGGGGGGGGCTTTCTCTGTCTTAGTATGATTGATTGATGAGAAGCTTGCGTGTATTTGTGTGCAGGTCTTGGGATTGCATGGATATTGCATGTGTTAATGTGTGTGTGTGTTTATCTCTGTTCGGATGTGTGTGTTTGTGTGTGTGTTTGTGTACATTTGTGTCCCCCAGTATGCTGGCTCTTTGCAGGGATTAGAGTTGGAGCTGGAAGCCTCTTAGCCCACTTAGCCACAGCTCTCTGCCTCTTCTAATGGTACTTCAGCCACCCAGTCTGAATCTATTGGCAGGTTCATTGGTTGACGCGTTGCTTGGACGACCACATCCTCTCTTCTCAGAGTATGAAAGGAAAAGTTGACTTGGCATGCTGCGACGCCATTGTCTAAATCAGGAGACTTTAATGACGTTAGGCATTTTGCCTGTTTTAAACTAAAGCATAAAACTCCTACAGAATCGTATTACTCACATAAAGTGTAATCTGTGTGCGTGTGTGTGTGTGTGTGTGTGTGTGTGTGTGTGTGTGTGTGTGTGTGTGTGTGTGTGTGTGTGTGTGTGTGTGTGTGTGTGTTTCTCTGTCTTTTTGCGCGTGCATGTGTTCTGGAGGCAGCCCTGTTAAGTTAAAGCGAGAGAGAGAGGTTTACATGGAGAACATAACTGTGTGCTTTGGCTCTGACACTTCCTCTACTCACACTGGCATGTGGTGTCAGCACCCAAACACATCTATTACCTAATTGAAGGATGCATTGAGTAGCATGCAGGTGTGTGTGTGTGTCTGATAGTCTTGCTCTAGTTTACAACAATAAGGTGATCTAATCTAATCGTGTCTCATTGTTTATTTGACAAGGCTCCCCTAGGGTGCCTTTACTTTGTATTTGTTTCTCTGTGTGTGTGTGTGTGTGTGTGTGTGTGTGTGTGTGTGTGTGTGTGTGTGTGTGTGTGTGTGTGTGTGTGTGTGTGTGTGTGTGTGTGTGTGTGTGAGAATGTTGATGTGTGTTTTCATTTTACTCAGCTATAGCACTTTGTACCGTTCACTCAAATTGTCTCATTTATTTTGTAATGGACAGCTGGTGTAAAAACGGAGGGAAAGACGTTAGTGTGCTCTCCACGTCAGGCTGAATTGAGCGGGGGTGTAGAGGAGAGGAAACAGAGGGAACATGGTCCTTACCGCTGTCACTAACAAGACCATTAGTGTTACAGTGCTGCATTCGCCATTATGCCACAACATTCTCCCATCCGCTTGTTACCTGTCTAAAAAGTCATTTACATCATTCACATATCTAGCATTCGCCACAGTTTAAAGTAAGATACATGTAAAATACATTTCTACAAATGTAGACACAGAGGAACGTTTCAAAGGAACGTGTTTCATATTTGAGGATGTATGCCCATCCACGTCCTGTATCAAAGCACAGTGTTAGATGTTAAAGAAGGGCTCCAACTAGTTCTACGTGTTGAATCTTGGCGTGTGTATGTGTTCCTTGGCGGGTGGTCTATCTAAGTGATAGAAATACAGTGTGAATACACAGGAAGCTGAATGTAGTTTGATGTCTGCATATTCGCTGTCCCCTGCAATGACCGTCGTCTCATTAGGTTGGGGAAGTTTAGCAGTGCCTGAGCTACATCACTTCATGTCCCCACCTTTGCCTTGTGTGGTATTCATTCTCACCGTCTCTCTCTCTCGTTCCCTCTTTCCTCGCTGCTGCGGGTCCAAACACAAGTCTTTCATTTACTCCCAAATGCCACCCTATTCAATTTATATTGCACTACTTTTGACCAGGCCATATAATTTAGGTGTCTGGTCAAAGTAGTGTACTACATAGGGAATAGGTTGCTGTTTGAGATGCTGCCATAAAAGGGCAGTCATGGTGGGAGGTTCCTCTGCTCTGGCTCTAATAGGGATGTTCTATTGATTAACAATGTGCTGATCTTGTACCCCTATCCCTGCTGGGGAGGAAAAGAAGAGGGCGAGAGATGTGGGGGGAGAGAGGGGCGTGGAGAGGGAGGAGAGAGGGGGAGAGGGAGGAAAGAGGGGGAGTAGGGGAGAGGGAGGAGAGAGGGGGAGTAGGGGAGAGGGTTAGTATCAGTCACAGTGCTGAGGCCTTAATGAAACACCCTTACATATGTGTGAATTCACTCATGCGCACACACACACACACACACACACACACACACACACACACTCACACACACACACACACACACACACACACACACACACACACACACACACACACACACACACACACACACACACACACACACACACACACACACACACACACACACACACACACACGTACCAGCCAGTGACCATATATATAATCACAAATGGCACTGACTGAATCTTCTACCACACTGAAAGTTTAAACATCTTTTAGGTTAAATGTCCATGCCAAGTTTCAGTTCCATCAAGTCATTGCTGTAGCCTACAGAATGTCATCTTTGTTGTCAAAAAGATAAAGGACTCATAGACGGGTATAAGTTACTACTAAAGGACAATAGGACACACAAGTGTGTATAAACAGTTCAGTCATCAGCCTGTTGTGCTTGCATTGGTGAATTCAACATCAATTGCGCTGCTATCAAGTGTCCCATTTACAGCGCGCAGAAGAGGGAAAGTGTACAGACACATGCCACAGTCCTAGCTAGACTCAATGGAGATTTCAGCATGTAAATATTGGTGGGGCAAATACCCCAAAAATGTATATGCTTATGTATATACACAACACAACACTAAACAATACATTAGTTGCACTATAACGGTGAAAAGTGGTGCCCACAAACTGTTAGGGCCTACATAAAGCTGTCCCAACACCAGCTGTCCTTCCAGCACCATGGAGTGAATCCTTTCCACCGCTACACCTGGCTATCAGTGGAGCCTTGTCTGGCAGAGAAACAGTTCAAACAGCCTCATTTACTGCCTTTTATGGTTGACTTTTTAAACAAATGTGGTGTCTACTGGCAATTGAGATTACATAGGCTACATGTGCACCACCTCAGAACAGTAGGCTAAGTTAAGAGGGGGAAAGAGACATAATTAGAATGAGGCACATGGGCTACCAACAGCTTACTACACAACATACAGTATTACTTTCTTAGCTACGGTATACATATCTCCCTAGCATATTACATTTTTGTACTCACCTTGTTGTTCTGTGCCCACTTGAACATGAAGGTGGTGCGACGGTCCTTCTGGCATTTTGTCATCAAAGTCTGGCATTCTCAGGATGTATGGTGCTTTCAAGTTCCCAGTTGTCTTGAACTCGCTGAAGTCTGAGATTACCCAGTTCTGAGTTTCCAGTTGTTTTGAACTCTGCAGAAGTAAAGCTGCATTGACAGCATTGCCACTGTATTCAACCTTTTCTGGCCCATGGTGTTGTATGTGAATGTTTATCCTTTTAAGCTTGGAAAAGAGACCCTTAAACCCAGACTTGGACTACACACTGGAAACAGGAGACAAAGGGCTGTGAGACGTGAGCTCAGGACATATGAAAGGTGGGGTATGTACGAAGGGTATGGGCTAACAGAAGACAAAACAGCAGAGGGACTAATCGTTTTAGAGATGGGAAACGGGCCAATAAACCATGGGGAGAGTTTGCGGAATTCCACCTGGAGGGGCAGATCCCGGGTGGATAGCCATACCTTCTGCCTGAGACGATGCAGGGGAGCTAGGGGCCAATGGAAATCCACTTGTCGTTGATACCTGGAGGTGGTCTTGAGGAGGGCCAACCAGGCTCTCCTCCAGGTACGATGACAGCGGCTGACAAACATCTGGACAGAAGTGACGGCGACCTCTTCCTCCTGCTCGGGGAAGAGCGGTGGCGGATACCCCAGGGAACATTCAAAGGGCATCAGGCCCCAGAGTTGGAATCCGGAGGACAGGTTGGCCCGTGACCCAATAAGGGTGTAGAACGCCTTCCAGAACTGAGACGAGAACTGAGGACCCAGGCTGGAGACCATGTCCACTGGGAGTCCGGTGATCCTGAAGACGTGCTGCACCATAGCTGGGCAGTCTCTTTGGCAGAGGGTAGTTTGAGGAGAAGGATGAAATGGGCGGCCTTGGAACACCGATCCACCACCGTCAGAATGACAGTGTTGCCATCAGACAGAAGGAGCCCAGTGACAAAGTCCAGGGAGATATGGGACCAGGGACGAGGAGGGACAGGTAGTGGCTGAAGGAGGCCGGAAGGGGCTTGCCGTGGAGTCTTATTCTGAGCACAAATGGTGCATGCGGCGACGAAAGCAGATGCGTAAGGAGCCAATTGTGGGCCACCAGAAACGCAGTCGGAGGAAAGCCAGGGGTCGACGGGAACCCAGGTGACAGGTAAGCCTGGAGAAATGAGCCCATTCCAGGACCCGGGACTGGACAGAATTAGGGACGAACAACCGGTTAGCAGGGCCACCTCCATGAGGTAGGGAGGATGGTCTCGGAGTCAGGGGATGTTAAGTTGAACCTGGTGAGTAAGAGAGCCCACCAGGCCTGCCTGGAGTTAAGGCACTTGGCTGTGCAGATATATTCCAAATTCTTGGATGAAAAAATGGATGTTCTGCTCCCTCCAGAGAGTGTCTCCGCTCCTCCAGTGCCACCTTGACCGCCAGGAGTTCTCTGTTACCCACATTGTAGTTTCTTTCTGCAGAGTTCAGATCATGGGACAGGAAGGCACAGGGATGGAGCTTTTGGTTCTGGACAGATTGCTGGGACAGGATAGCCCCCACTCCAACGTCAGAAGCATTGACCTCAACCACAAACTGAGAATGGGGGCCGTAGTGAACTGACGCTTCAGTACCACAAAGGCTCTGCCAACCGCTGGGGACCATGTGAACGGTACCTTTGGAGAGGTGAGTGCCGAGAGGGAGGCCACCAGGGTGCTGTAGCCTCGAATGAAATGCCGGTAGAAATTGGCAAACCCCAGGAAATGTTGTAGCTGTACCCTGGATGTAGGTTGGGGCCAATCCACAACTGCTTTCACCTTTTCCAGGTCCATCTGGACATTTCCTTCAATTATGACATATCCCAGAAAGGAGAGGGTAGAACGGTGGAACTCGCATTCCTCCACTTTCAAAAATAACTGGTTCTCCAGGAGGCGCTGAAGGACTTGTCGAACATGGGCAGAACGGGGGAAAAAATCAGGATGTCGTCGAGATATACGAACACGAAATGGTTTTACATGTCCCGGAGCACATTGTTTACCAGGGCGTGGAAGACTGCGGGGGCATTGGTGAGTCGAAACGTCATGACCATGTACTCACTGGCAGTGTTGAAGGCTGCCTTCCACTCATCCCCTTCACGTATCCAAACCAGGTGGTAGGCATTCTGAAGGTCCAGCTTAGAGAAGATGGTAGCCCCCTGGAGAGTTTCAAAAATCCCAACACAACAGGAACATGGGGGGACTCAATAGGGAGAAGCTGTATAGCCTCACTGTGATTTCCTGAAATCACAGATTAACAGGAACAGTGCTGTGGGTAACACTACCAATGGATCGGCCGTCCCGTGCTCTAGAGTCCATGGGAACAAAGAGGAGTTGAGTCGGGATACTTAATTCAGAAACTAGGGTAGCGTACATAAAACTCTCATCCGCCCCAGAGTCAATGAGCACCCGGAGAGACTTAGACTGGTCTCCCCACAGCAGTATCATGAAAAAAGGACAGTGGTTGATGGAAATTAGAGGATTCCCAGTCTGGCTCACCAGAGTGCTTGTACCTACTAACAAAATAGGTCTCTTAACAGGGCAGGTGGCTATATAATGTCCCGCAGCCCCACAGTACAGACAACTGTTGGAATCTAGTTTAAGTGAACGTTCCCTAGGCGATAATCTAGCTCTGTCCAGTTTCATAGGTTCCGTTGTATCTGACTCACCTGTCGCCGATGATTCTCGAGGGAACTCGGGTGGCTTCGGATCTTCTCGGAAATACAGCCTTCGGGAACTTACGGATTCCTTTGGATATGAAAAAGCAGCAGCGGATGAACGAGTGTGCCCAAGACTAGACCTCATCTCACTCCTGCGTTCCTGTAGATGCCCATCAATCCCAAGAGTAAGGGCAATAAGGGAATCGGGGCACAGCGGTAACTCCCGAGCTGCTAGCTTGTCTTTTATTTCCTCTGAGAGTCGGTGAAGGAAGGTATTGAATAGGGACTCCGGATTCCAGGCTCTCTCGGTGGCCAACATGTGAAAATCTATTGTGTAGTCTGCCACACTACGGGAGTCTTGACGTAACTCAAGCAGTTTTCGGCCCGAAAGGAACGAAGATGGCTGTAGCTCAAAAATAAGGGAGCATTGAGAAAGAAAACCCAGGCAGGTTCCAGGATCCACAGAATATCACTCCGGAGGAGGTAAGCGGGGTTCTCGGGGAACCGGGGTAGGCTGTACAAACTCACCACTGATAGTAGACAGGTTACTGGGTGTTTGGGAGTTCTCAGAGGTGGCAGGACTACCTATGAGCTAACTCATTGATTCGCTCCATGATAGCCTTGAACCCTTGGTCGTGGCATTCCGTCAGGGAACAAAGCCCTTCCAAAAGGTCCAGCAGTAGCTACTCATGCCTCCCAATGGTGGCTCCCTGCAGGGAGACAGCATGGTGGAGCTGGTCCAAATCTGCTGGGTCTGTCATGGCCAGTTCGTACTATAAGGGCACAAAGCGAGACCCAGATGCAGACAAGGGAGGCAGATGGTTTGAGTCTTTGATATTTATTAATAAACCAAAAAGGGTAGGCAAGGAAATGGTCGTGGACAGGCAAAAGGTCAAAACCAGTTCAGAGTCCAGGAGGTACCGTGTGTCAGGCAGGGTCGAGGTCAGGGCAGACAGAATGGTCAGGCAGGCGGGTACAGAGTCCAGAAGACAGGTAAGGGTCTAAACCAGGAGGACTAGCAAGAGAATCGAAAAGGCAGGCGCACGGGAAAACCACGCTGGTTGACTTGGAACATACAAGACGAACTGGCACAGACAGACAGAAAACACAGGTTTAAATACCCAGGGGATAATGGGGAACATGGGTGGCACCCGGAGGTGGTGGAGACAAGCACAAGGACAGGTGAAACAGATCAGGGTGTGACAGAATGATTCATTATAGATTGACTTTGAGTGTCCCTGTGTTTAATTTCCACGACAACAGAATCCTATGTACATACAGTACATGTATGTCTTCTAATAAAACAATGGGCAGTTTGGTTTGCAGTTGTAGGCCTATACAAAAAAATTGTAAACTAACATAACAGTCTATGTCTGGCCTGCGAATTCATTGTGCTTTTTCAATATGGCCGGTGCACTGACTGAAATTGACACCCCTGCTGTAAGGTGCAGCATCTTATCTATTTGTCCATCCTTCTGTATATCATATTTCAAGCATAATGACGAAGTATCCAGGTATTTCTGTGTGTTGTTAATCAGCAGTTTATCCTTTGATGAAACAAATGACATCTGATAGTGGCTGGTAATATCCTAGTGAAATGTGATTATACGGCTGAGTGGATATCAGTCACTTCCGACTGTGCTGCTGTGTTCTTTGTGTTCAGGAGAGGAAAGTGTTTTGTTCCATTTTATTACCTCTGTCCATCACTCCTGAAACAGTCTTTACAGATGAAAAAGTAAAAGCACTTTGACTGGAACAGAGAAAAAGGGATTTCTGTAAGTTGAAAATAAAGCCCTTGGAAGCAAGGTGCACATTTGTGCCTTGAGATGGAGAAATGCACAGAGAGGGGGAGAGGGAGGGAGAGGGGGAGAGAGAGGCAGAGAGAGAGAGAGCGAGAGAGAGGTAAGTAAAGGTAATTGAAATGGTAGAGCGCTCTAACATCAGCCACTGTGTCCATCAACATCCCAACACTGTGGGGGAGAGAGTGGTTTCTGTGTTTGTGTTTGTGTGTGTGTGTGTGTGTCTGTGTGTGTGTGTGTGTGTGTGTGTGTGTGCGTGCGTGCGTGCATGCGTGTGTGCGTGCGTGTGTGTAGTACCCTTGTAGAGAGGCCTCTGCCTTGGTTGTTTCAGAGTGAGAGTAGGGTTGACTGCTGACGAGGTGTTTATGTGTGACAGGCTGTCTTGCTGAGAGGGTCTTTTCTCAGTTTTTTGTTTTATCCAGCCTGATTTGTCTGGGCTGGTAAAGGCTTGCCCTATCCTCTGTATGGCAGGCAGGGTGTTTCCCTCTGTCTCTATCTAGCCTCTGGAACACGAGGAGACCAGAATAGACTTCTACTGCCCACATACAGAGATATACATGTACATGACTGACCATATGACTGGGATGTCACTGATATGTTTCTGCTGAGGTTGAAGATGATGATGATGACGACGACGACAATGACGATGATGATGAGGGTGAGAACAAGGATTCTCCTGATGACGATGCCAAAAACAGTGATTGGTAAAAGGGAGAAAGTTCAGTAATATGTCCTAACCTCCATGTTATTACAACAGACCTCTACCCAGCAGGATGTCTGATAGTACTAAGGCCTGGCTGAGGCCATATGGTAAAGTAGTTAGCTAGTGGTGTTTATAATCACTGGTCTTATCTTCATTCAGAGCAGCACTCCTGTACTGTGATCCCAGAGTGTTGCTACTGCTGATGGTGATGCGGTGTGTATCAGTGTGAACTTAAAGAGCCCATTTAAAGAGTGAAATCCTTTACAAGCCTGGTAATTAACCAACAGCCGTGGCCTACTTTGATCTACACTAATGATCTATGCTCTGGGATCACAGGGCTTTTAAAAGTAGCGATGTGATGGCGTGTGTGTGGGGGGATGCAGTGGGGTGTGTGTGTGTGTGTGTGTGTGTGTGTGTGTGTGTGTGTGTGTGTGTGTGTGTGTGTTTTCCAAGCCCTGTCAAACACAGTGGATGTATATGCCAAAGATACACTATCCATAGTCCACAGCTGTGCTACCTCTCCCCTTTCAACCGTCAGCAAAACAATTTATGATTTCTGTTTTAAGATAATCAACTGATGTTGCTACATATTAATGGTGATAATGACCGTGTCAGCTTAGGTAATTTACTGTCTGTCCGGGGAGCAGTTATAAACACATATGCATATACATATACACACACATATACATATACACACGCACATACTCACACACACACACACACACACACACACACACACACACACACACACACACACACACACACACACACACACACACACACACACACACACACCCCACTGCATCCCCCCACACACACGCCATCACACAGACATTGGCGAACAGTGTCTGTCCCGACCGAGCCCAGTTGACTGGCAGGGGATGTATATATGAGTTTATTTAAGCACTTACAAGGAGTCAATAGTCTCTTAAAGTCAGGGGGAGCTGAGAGAGGAGTCCTCTCCTGATCTACTGTTTGAAGAGTGGCACAGAGACGCCTCTGTCAGGGGAGATAAGGCGAGCACAAAGCAGAAAGGACGGAGCTGAGCAAAGCGCCAAATGACTGACTGACTGCACTGCTCCGCACGCCACCCTCAATCACTCTGGAAACAAAATAAATATAGTCAAATCAAATGTCTTTATAAAGACAGTTTACATCAAATCAAACCAAATCAAATTGTATCAGTCACATGCGCCGAATAAAACAGGTGTAGACCTTACAGTGAAATGCTGAATAAAACAGGTGTAGACCTTACAGTGAGTGAAATGCTGAATAAAACAAGTGTTGACCTTACAGTGAAATGCTGAATAAAAGAGGTGTCGACCTTACAGTGAAATTCTGAATAAAACAGGTGTAGTAGACCTTACAGTGAAATGCTGAATAAAACAGGTGTAGACCTTACAGTGGAATGCTGAATAAAACAGGTGTAGACCTTACAGTGAAATGCTTACTTAGATAAAGCCCTTAACCTACAATGCAGTTTCAAAAAATATGGAGAAGAATATGAGAAAAGTAACAAGTAATTAAAGAACAGCAGTAAAAAATAAGAAAATATACAGGGGGGTGCCGGGACAGTCAATGTGTGGGGGCACCAGTTAGTTGAGGTGGTATGTACATGTAAGTAGAGTTAATTAAAGTGACTATGCACAGATGACAACAGAGAGTGGCAGTTGTGTGGACAGGAGAGGGGGGAGGGCAATGCAAATAGTCTGGGTAGCCATTTGACTAGATGTTCAGGAGTCTTATGGCTATGGGGTAGAAGCTGTTTAGAAGCCTCTTGGACCTAGACTTGGCGCTCCAGTATTGCTTGCCCTGTGGAAGCAGAGAGAACAGTTTATGACTAGGGTGGCCAGAGTCTTTCACAAATGTTAGGTCCTTCCTCTGACACTGCCTGGTATAGAGGTCCTGGAAGGCAGGAAGCTTGGCCCCAGTGATGTACTGGGCTGTACTGGGCCGTTCGCACTATCCGCGGAGGCTGAGCGGTTGCCATACCAGGCAGTGATGCAACTAGTCAGGATGCTCTCAATGATGCAGCTGTAGAACCTTTTGAGGATCTGAGGACCCATGCCAAATCTTTTCAGTCTCCTGAGGGGGAATGGGTTTTGTCGTGCCCGCTTCACGACTGTCCTGGTGTGTTTTGACCATGTAAGTGTGTTGGTGATGTGGACAGCAAGGAACTTGAAGCTCTCAACCTGCTCCACTGCAGCCCCGTCGATGAGAATGGGGAGCATGCTCGATCCTCTTTTTCCTGTAGTCCACAATCATCTACTTTGTCTTGATCACGTTGAGGGAGAGGTTGCTGTTCAGCAGATGTTACAAAGTGCTCATACATAAATAAACTGAGAAGTGGGAAGAATGAAGGAATGAAGTGAGAGAGAGAGAGAAAATAGAAAGGGTGGGAGAAAGAGACAGAGAGAGAGAGAGAGTTATTTTCAGGATGGATAAACATGAAGAGTCTCTCCCTCACAGCTCTGTATGGCAGCGTGAAAGTTTCACCCTGATTGTGGCTCTTTGAAGTAATGTGACTTGAGAGTTATGTTGATGTTCTGTGTTACAATCCATAGCCCGTATCACAATCAGCCCCCTGTGAGGGAATTGGAGCAGACTAGCGAAGCGCTACATACATACAGCAGAGTACATAGCATCTACTGTAGCACATTAGGTACGCATCAGGACTGGAATGAGCACATACTCAGATTTTATCACTACAAAAAACTAACCATGCAAGATTCCCCTCAGAGCAGTTCTACATCACTTTTTCACTCGGAAAATGTTATACAAAGTGTGTTGAAAATGTGTTTTCCAGATATGACCTATGACCTCATTAAAGTGATAAACTCATGGGGGAGAGGTGGTTTCTGGGAGTTGTAGTCATTTCAGTGCTCATTATTTGTGATTCTATCATGGGTCCATCATTAGGACAGTCTTTGTGAGCAGCTCATCAAAGACTAGTCAGTCTATATTAGCATTACTATGGCCCCTGAGGTAGCTAGTGAAGTGCAGAGGGCTGCCCTCAGCCAGGCATCACTTTCATAATTGTCCTGTATTCTACAGAAATAGTATCTGGTTGTGTGTGTGTGTGTGTGTGTGCGTGTGTGTGTGTGTGTGTGTGTGTGTGTGTGTGTGTGTGTGTGTGTGTGTGTGTGCGTGCGTGCGTGCGTGTGGCAATTTCTCCAGCTCTTTATTCAAATGATTTTAATTGTCCTACATGATGGCGACAGGCAGCATCCAACTGCCGACAAAAACACAGATTCTGACAATTTCAAAACAACAAAAACGTACTGCCTATCTAACGAAGCCTTCATCTCTGAGCGTGTGGGTGAGTTTAGCTGGGTGTGAGTGATTGGGGGGGTTAATGATCAGTTTGTAGCTCCATGCTACTTGATTGTGCTCGGCACGACTGGTAATTTGATATTGTCGTTGTCATTCAGAGTAGTGGAGAGTCTCATCTCCCTGTTTTAACCTAGCTGTTTCTACTATCTTGATCCCAGACGTACCTGAAGCTCTGTAATTACCTGCACATTTCTCTCAGCCTTTCAATATTTGTTTAACAAACGCACCAGTGCAACTGCCGACACACACTCACAGGAGTACAGACACGAGCGCATGAAGGCACACGCACACACAAAGACACGTACATACACAAGTGTGCGCACATGCACACGCCCGCAATCTCTCGGTGTGACTAATCATCCCTCACTCACACACACTGTAGTTTGGTGATTTTAGAGGAGCGTGTGTGTGTGTGTGTGTGTGTGTTTCTGTGCTGTAGTCAAATGCTTGTTTTGCGATGGTTTAGGTCCCAGGGAAGACGATCACACTCTAGCCTTACAGTTGAATGTCTTCATTAGCATAAAGTCACCAGGCTGTTTGTTGTGTAGATTATTCAGTGTGAGTAGAGAACATGTGCAGGAGTCAGGGCTACTGCTTGATTGTAAAAACATCTTGATAGATGCAATTGATATTCATCTTCCATCAGAAAGAGGACACAGAGTCGACATTGTGGAGCACAGTGGTGACCTATCATTCATTTTTTTGCATGAATACGTGTCACATATCAGTTTGCAAACAATAACAACAAATAATTGAGTTTATAAAGCCGCATACAAACATGGTCTCTTTTTGCTCAATTGAGTAAGGCAGCTCCAAAATGCAGCTGTTTCAGCCAAGCTCAGTGCTTTCTGTGGTGGAGGTGCAGCCAGCGGAAAATAGTGTAGAAGTTGGTAATGTTCTCTAGTTAAACCATGATTGGCTCAGTCTTCTGTCACACATGGGGACACTACATCACAGCAAAATCTACAGGGAGAGCTAGAAAGTTCAAGCCACTTGGCTGCTGCCATAGATTTACATTAGAAGTGCCAAGTCAAGTAACGTTATATTAACCGTATCTTTGATTGGACTGTCAACATCAGACTTTCAAAATCGTAGCTAGCAAGCTAGACAAGCAGTCATTATCATGAATCAAGTCGACAACCTACTGGCAAATCCTTTTCAATCGTTGTCATATGAAGATAAACTATAGATAAAATGTTTCGGTGCTCATCGGCCATTGTACATAAACACTACAACAAGTTGGAAATCGCAAATTCAACAATGAGTGGTTGGAAGGTGTAATGAAAACGATGGGAGACAGAGAGCTGGTTTCAAGCCCAGGTGTTTATTTGTAAAGGACCACATTAGAAGGCAGGTAGCTGGGTCCAGGGGCAGGCAGAAGGTCATACACAGGGGGTCCACAAAGGCAACAGAACAGGCAGGGAAAAGGCTAGTAACGTTGTCCGGGAGATCAGGCAATAGGTTGATAACAGGACATCCGATAGGCTAAAGTACAGACAGGGAATATGCAAAAGGCGACGTTACTGAGGCAGGCAAAAACTATCATACAAGGGAGGATTTCATTACGAGAAAACCAGTGCTATGAATAGCAGTGTGTCACAAAACAAACAATACCTCACAATGATGGGGTGCAAAGAACAGAACTAAATGGTGTGTGATGATGACATACATGTGTGTGAACAGGTGATCAGAATTCAGGTGATTGGGATCTGGAGCGTGAGCTGCGTTCAGGGGATCTACATGTTTGAGAGTGTGAGTTGGAAGCAGACGTTACAGAAGGAATCAGTGTCTAACTGCAAGCGTTGCAAAACAATCACTAGCCTGCTTTTCGGTGGAGAGTGTGTGCGGTCCAATTCTGGGTTTAAAGGCCACTTTACCAAGCTTAAAATAATAAACATTCACCTGCGTCATGGGCCAGGGAATGTTGAATACATTGTCCGTGCTGTCAATCCCGCATGACTTCTTCCGCATTCAAAATAACTGGAAACTCGGAACTGGGAAATCTCAAACTTCAGTGAGTTCAAGACAACTGGAAACTCGGAAAAAAACAAGCTCCAACTCGGACAATGCGTTTTGAACAGTCATCCAATTTGGGAACTCGGGCCTCTTTCTAGAGCTCCGACCTGAAGATCACTGACATCATGATTCAACCTTGTTATTTTCAGAGTTCGCAGTTCTCTTGAAAGCACCATAAATCCAGAGAATGCCAGACTTTGATGACAAAGTTTTCCCACAAGAAGGAACGCCACGCCACCTTCCTATTCAAGTGAGCACAGCACAACAAGGTCCAAATACTTATTGTATGCTGCTGCATAAATTATGCAAAATGCCACGGAGATATGTATACTGTAACTAAGCAAGTAATACTAAGCGTATGTTGTGTAGTAAGCTGTTAGGAGCCCA
This sequence comes from Oncorhynchus mykiss, assembly GCF_057628025.1. NCBI lineage: Eukaryota > Metazoa > Chordata > Actinopteri > Salmoniformes > Salmonidae > Oncorhynchus > Oncorhynchus mykiss. Next base: position 59,509,610 of record NC_143036.1, read on the forward strand.
TGTGCCTCACCCTTATTAGGTCCATTTCCCCCTCATAACTTAGCCTACTGTTCTGACTTGGTGGTGCATATGTAGCCTATAGCCTGTTTTACAGAAACATTTCTGTCATCATCATCATCATCATATCTTGTAAGAACATTCATTGTCTGCTTATATGCCCCCTTAATTTATCATATGGTTCTGACTTGGTGTACAGGGAGAATACTGTAAGAACGGCCCATGTTCTGAATTCTGTCGCTATACATTTCAAAAGTGCTGAACAAATAGATATATTACCTACGTCCATTTTAGCTCGCTCATTAATGTCTTCATTGAAATTACGGATTGCCTCTGATCCACTCATTGTTTCCTTATGCCAAAGTTGGTACATATCAAATGACAGTACAAACCACATTTATTTAAGCAAGTCAGCCATATCAGCCATGTTTTTTGAAAAGGCAGTAAATGAGGCTGAATGAACTGTTTCGCTGCCAGACAAGGCTCCGCCGATAGCCAGGTGTAGCGGTGGTAAGGATTCACTCCATGGTGCTGAAAAGAAAGCTCTGCTGTTGGGACAGCTTTATGTAGGCCCTAACAGTTTGTGGGCACCGCTTTTCACTGTTATAGTGCAATTAATGTATTGTGTAGAGGTTTTGCTGGCATGCATACACTTTTGTTTTTGCACCAACCAAGATTTACATGCTGAAATCACCACTGATGGAGCGTGTATCACACAGCGGAGAGCTGGACTGAAAAGAGCTAAGTGTGTCAACACTGTCTGTTTCTCTCAGAGGAGTACTCTAAGCACCCAAAGGAAGAGGAGAGTGGATTGTCACTCTCCGCAGTCTGGAGAAGGGTGGCCATAGGAAGAAAGTGTGTGTTTTCTGAGAGAGAGAGAGAGAGAGAGAGAGAGAGAGAGAGAGAGAGAGAGAGAGAGAGAGAGAGAGAGAGAGAGAGAGAGAGAGAGAGAGAGAGAGAGAGAGAGAGAGAGAGAGAGAGAGAGAGAGAGAGAGAGAGAGAGAGAGAGAGAGAGAGAGAGAGAGAGAGAGAGAGAGAGAGAGAGAGAGAGAGAGAGAGAGAGAGAGAGAGAGAGAGAGAGAGAGAGAGAGAGAGAGAGAGAGAGATTTGTGTGTCCTCTAGCTATGACACATCTTCTCTGGTTAGAAGTACAAAATTGATGAAATGTCCAGCAAGTGTCACGCACTCACAAGACAGTCCTGTCATTGTGTGTGTATGTGCACATTTGTGTGTGTCCCTGTGTGAGAGGAGACAGAGCTTGAGAATGTTGTTCAGACAAAGTTCATATTTATACTGAACAAAAATATAAATGCAACACGCAACAATTTCATTTAAGAAAACCAGTCAATTGAAATTATTTCATTAGGCTCTAATCTCAAATTAAATCAAATGAAATTGTATTGGTCAGATACACATGGTTAGCGAGTGTAGCAAAATGCTTATGCTTCTAGATCCGACAGTGCAGCAGTGTCTAACAGGTAATATCTAACAAATTCCACAACAAAACCTAATACACACAATCTAGTAAAGGAATGGTATAAGAATATATACAAATAAAATATATGGATGAGCAGTGACAGAGTGGATAAGATGCAATAGATAGTAAAGAATAGATAGTGAAGGATACAGTATACGGTATATACATATGAGATGAGTAATGTGAGATAAGTGGCATTATTACTGCTGTCCCATCGATGTGCATAGGGGGGTGCTCCCTTTGCTGTTACCTGAAGTCTACGATCATCTCTTTTGTCTTGCTGACATTGAGTGAGAGGTTACTTTCCTGACACCACACTCCCTGTCGGCTGTCTCGTCGTTGTTGGTAATCAATCCTACCACTGTAGTGTCGTCTGTGAACTTGATGATTGAGTTGGAGGTGTGCATGGCCACTCAGTCGTTGGTGAACAGGGAGTACAGGAGAGGGCTGAGAATGCACTCTTGTGTGGCTCCAGTGTTGAGGATCAGCAGAGTGTAGATGTTGTTTCCTACCACTTGGGGGCGGCACGTCAGGAAGTCCAGGACCCAGTTGCATAGGGTGGGGTCGAGACCCAGGGTCTCAAGCTTAATGATGAGTTTGGAGGGTACTATGGGGTTGAATGCTGAGCTGTAGTCGATGAACAGCATTCTTACATAGGTATTCCTCTTGTCCAGATGGGATAGGGCAGTGTGCAGTGCGATGGCATTTGCATCGTCTGTGGACCTATTTGGGTGGTAAGCAAACTGGAGTGGGTCTAGGGTAACAGGTAGGGTGGAGGTGATATGATCCTTGACTAGTCTCTCAAAGCACTTCATGATGACAGAAGTCAGTGCTACGGGGCGATAGTCATTTAGTTCAGTTACCTTAGCTTTCTTGGGAACAGGAACAATGGTGGCCATCTTGAAGCATGTGGGGACAGCAGACGGGGATAGGGATTGATTGAAGATGTCTGTAAACAGACATGCTCTGAGGACGCGGCTAGGGATGCCGTCTGGGCCAGCAGCCTTGCGAGGGTTAACACATTTAAAACCTGTTACGGCTAGACGTTCTGGTGAGCGCGAAATTGAAAATAAATTATTAGAAATATTTAACTTTCATAAAATCACAAGTGCAATACACCAAAATACAGTTTAACTTCTTGTTAATCAAGCCACCATGTCAGATTTCAAAAAGGCTTTACGGCAAAAGGAAACCATGCGATTATCTGAGGACAGCACCCCATCATACAGACACATGACAATCATATTTCAACCCACCAGGCGCGACACAAAACTCAGAAATAATGATATAATTAATGCCTTACCTTTGAAGATCTTCTTCTGTTGGCCTTCCAAAATGTCCCATAAACATCACAAATGGTCCTTTTGTTTGATAAACTCCATCATTATATCCCCAAAATGTACATTTATTTGGCATGTTTGATTCAGAAAAACACCGGTTCCAACTCGCCCAACATGACTACAAATTATCTAATAAGTTACCTGTAATCTTTGTCCAAACATTTCAAACAACTTTTCTAATACAACTTTAGGTATTTTTTAACGTAAATAATCGCTAATATTTAAGACAGGATAAACGGTGTTCAATAGCGGATAAAAACAAAGTGGAGCGAGCTTTCAGGTCTGGGTTTCGCCTGCCAAATAAGTTCTGTTATACTCACAGACATTATTCAAACAGTTTTAGAAACGTGTTTTCTATCCAAATCTACTAATAATATGCATATCCTAGCTTCTGGGCCTGAGTAGCAGGCAGTTTACTTTGGGCAAGCTTTTCATCTGGACGTGAAAATACCTTCCCCTAGCCTAGAGAGGTTTTAAGGCAATCAAACAAGCAAAGCGTCATTATAGGAACAAAGTGGAGTCGTAATTCAAACGCTCAAACACGAGACGTATGTGGCAGGGTCTACAGACAATCACGGATTACAAAAAGAAAAACAGCCTTGTCGCGGACATCGACGTCTTGCTCCCAGACAAATTAAACAACTTATTTTTGCTTTGAGGACAATACAGTGCCACCAATACGGCCCACTACCAAAGACTGTGGGCTCTCCTTCTCCATGGCCGATGTGAGTAAAACATTTAAGGAGGGAAAAACTACACTGTTTGTATTCGGTCATATTTCCAGTCGCCTTGCCATGATCAAATGCGGCGGTACGTGCTTTCAGTTTTGCGCAAATTCTGCCATCACTCCACAGTTTCTATTTGGGAAGGTACAACATCTCCTATACACTTCCTTATTAACTTAGTTTCTGCTTATAGGAGGGGAGCAACAAGATGGAGTCATGGTCAAATTTGCCAAAAGGAGGGCGGGGGAGGGCCTAGTATGCATCGCGGAAGTTAGAGTAGCAGTGGTCGAGGGTGTTACTCACTCGTGTACTGCAATCAATATGATAGAATTTAGGTAGCCTTTTTCTCAGATTAGCTTTGTTACAATCCCCAGGTACAATAAATGCAGCCTCAGCATATATGGTTTCCAGTTTGCATAAAGTCCAGTGAAGTTCCTTGATTGCCGTCTTGGTATCCGCTTGCGGGGTGATATACACGGCTGTGACGATAACCGAGGAGAGTTCTCTTGGGAGATAATACGGTCGGCATTTGATTGTGAGGAATTCTAGGTCAGGTGAACAAAAGGACTTGAGTTCTTGTATGTTGACACAATTACACCATGAGTCGTTAATCATGAAACATACACCCCCGCCCTTCTTCTTACCAGAGAGATTGGCTGTAGGGACTCCGACAGCATGTCCCCAGTTATCCATGTATCTGTGAAACAGAGTATGTCACAATCCCTTGACCCCTCCTGTCTCAGCCTCCAGTATTTATGCTGTAGTTTATGTGTCGGGGGGCTAGGGTCAGTTTGTTATATCTGGAGTACTTATCCTGTCCTATCCGGTGTCCTGTGTGAATTTAAGTATGCTCTCTCTAATTCTCTCTTTCTTTCTCTCTTTCTTTCTCTCTCTCGGAGGACCTGAGCCCAAGGACCATGCCTCAGGACTACCTGACATGATGACTCCTTGCGGTTCCCAGTCCACCTGGCCGTGCTGCTGCTCCAGTTTCAACTGTTCTGCCTGTGATTATTATTATTTGACCATGCTGGTCATTTATGAACATTTGAACATCTTGGCCATGTTCTATTATAATCTCCACCCTGCACAGCCAGAAGACGACTGGCCACCCCACATAGACTGGTTCCTCTCTAGGTTTCTTCCTAGGTTTTGGCCTTTCTAGGGAGTTTTTCCTAGCCACCGTGCTTCTACACCTGCATTGCTTGCTGTTTGGGGTTTTATGCTGGGTTTCTGTACAGTACTTTGAGATATCAGCTGTTGTACGAAGGGCTATATACATACATTTGATTTGATTTCTTTGGAAGGCAACTCTTGCCCTAATTTCGTCAACTTTGTTAACTAGGGACTGGACATTAGTGAGTAATATCCTCGGAAACGGTGGGTTGTCTGCGCGCATCCGAAGCCTCAATAGAAGACCGCTCCGGCACACTCTCCTCCGATGGCGTTGTTTTGGGTCAGCCTCTGGAATCAGTTCAAATGCCCTGGGAGGTGCAGACAAAGGATCTGCTTCGGGAAAGTTGTATTCCTGGTCGTAGTGCTGGTTGTGCTGATAAGTTGACGTCTCTCTGATATCCAATAGTTCTTCCCGGCTGTATGTAATAACACTAAAGGTTTTCTGGAATAACTATGTAAGAGACAATACATTAAAAAAACTAAATACTGCACAGTTTCCTAAGGACTTGAAGTGAAGCTGCCATCTCTATCGGCGCCATCCTGAACTTCATAAAGTTAAACTATGAACTGTGGATATCACATGAATGAGCAGGGGCACAGCAATGGGTGGGCCTGGGAGGGCATATGCCAACCCACTCAGGAGCCGGGCCCACCCACTTGGGAGCCAGGGCCAGCCAATCAGAATTAGTTTTTCCCCACAAAAGGGCTTTATTAACGACAGAAATACTCCTCAGCTCACTAACAAAAACAATTGGAGAAATAAGCTTTTTGTGTATGGAGGATTTCTGGGAAGTTTTAAATCAGCTCACGACATATGGGACCAACACCTTACACGTTGCGTTTATATTTTAACGGCCGTGACACAACATCTATTTGACTTCATGCCAACAAGACTAAACAACATGTATTTGACTTCATGCCAACAAGACTAAACAACATGTATTAGACTTCATGCCAGTTTGACTAAACAACATATTTTTGACTTTATGCCAATCTGATTAAACAACATGTATTTTACTTCATGCCAATCTCACTAAACATAATTTTTGACTTTATTTGACTTTATGCCAAACTGCCTAAAAGCTAACCCCTTCAGTCTGCCCCTGCAGGACAGAAATCAGGCTGAACGGTGGGCGATGGCAGAGATGAAGCGAGAAGTCCAAAATCGGTCCAAAATAAGCCCAATGCATTTCTATGGGTTTATTTTGGACCTAAGCGTGTCATCTGCCTCCCCGCCTTTTGGACAACGACTCCCATTGTTAGGGACATGAACATTTTGTCATTATATATAGATCTCTGGAGATTGGCACTGATTTTGAATGCCATGTTTGTGTGTGTGTGTTTAATTTATGTCTTATACACTGATTGAACAGGGTTTAAAGCAGGTGTATAAGCCTCTTATCAGCACACTTAGAATGTTAAACATATGGCGGCGACCACTGGTCCTGATGACTCAACAAGATGTCTTAGTTTCCCTTCTAAATGCTACGTATTATGGGATGAACGTAATACTGTCTTTGACGCATTCATTCGTGGTTATAGTGGTTATAGAGTTGAAACCCGAAACAACTCAAAGATGAATCGTTTAGGCATTCATTATGAGTGGTTAAAGTTAGGGCTTTGGTTTGGGAAGGCTCAGCAAGCCAACCGACCTCATACCATCAAGTATCATCAAGAATTCTCATGTCTCGCCAGAGAATTGTGAACTGCAGTGGTACAGTGGTCTGGTGGACGTACGTAAGCATTGGCCTATTTTGCATATTTGAATCCGATAGCAAGTTGTTTTTGATATTTTAGTTTTAAGCCTATCCCAAACCTTAATCCTAACCTTAAGAATTTGGAGTTAATGCCTTAACTTAACCCTAAACACTTCAAAATATGACATTTGAGAAACATGGATGAACATCTAATTCTGACATAAGACTGTGAGAGCTTGTAGCAGAAATCAGGGCTACCACTTCTAACAGGCTACCTGTTCCCCCAATCATTACTCCAATCAGCAGCCAAGTCGTGAAGGATTACTCCCACAGTTCTAATTCTACTTCCTGTGTGTTGAGAACTGTTACATTAGTCATCAGCCAGTTTGTTTACAATGTAATTTAGCCTCGCTTCTGGCGTTGCTGTTTGAGCTCAGGCTCCAGACTAGATCAGCTCCTCCTAGCTATGCAGGGGGCCTGATTGGAGAACGGTAGGCTACAAGCATTGATTTAGAGTGTGTTTGTGTGTGTGTGTGTGTGTGTGTGTGTGTGTGTGTGTGTGTGTGTGTGTGTGTGTGTGTGTGTGTGTGTGTGTGTGTGTGCGTGTGTGTTAAAGCAGGAGCGCAAGCCTCTTGTCAGAACACTTAGAATTATCCAATGTATGTCGGCAACCACTGGTCCTGATGACTTCCTACTTAGAAATGGCCACTTCCCAGATGTGTTTTTCTGAGTCTGTGTGCTCTTCCATCTGAATCCTACTTTACAACTTTGATGAAGTTTTTCACCCACTTTTTCCTGTCTGTCTGGTTCACATTGGATCGTTCCCTGTTTTGTAGTGTCTGTGTTGTTTTTCTCACCTAGCCTGTGCAGTAATGTACCTCTTACGGTAGTAGGCCCATTGAAGCGTGTGATACATCCTATTCTGAATGTGTCCCACCACATCCTCACAGGGCTGATTTCCCACGGGGTGCAGGCGTTTGGCATGTTTACATTTAGTTCTTGTTTCCAACGCTAGATCAAACGCCTCTCTCCTGCGATGCACAATACACAGCGCTCCAGGGGGAATACGCGATGACCTCGCCTGTTACTCCTAAAAAGAGGAAACACAAACACAAACACCTCAGGACACAGGGGAGATAAGCCACAGTATGTAGGCCAGTGTGTGTGTGTGTGCGTGTGTGTGTGTCTGTGTGCTTGCGTGCATACGTGTGTGCATGTGCGTGTGTGTGTGCACGCGTGTTTGTGTGTGTGTGTGTGTGTGTGTGTGTGTGTGTGTGTGTGAGTGCCTTCATATGTGCATGTGCCCCCTATGGTAGTAGAGGACAACATGCACATTGGTAATAATGTAAGGAGTTTGTAAATCGATGGTGTCATGTGGTCTTTGGTCTCTCTTGGGATAGCTGTGTGATAATGGCTCTGTCTATAGCTTGCCTATCAGCCTCACTCCATCAGGTTCAAACAGATGGAAATGAATTGGCTCTACAGCCTCTGAAATCAATTCCAGACTATGTAATGTTAAGGTTCCCGTGTCAATCGTGTGGGTGAAAGGGGTGAACCACTGACATGAAAAAAACAACATGTTCTCATCTCGAACACGGTTCCCTCTCTCTATCAACTAGCCACGTGAGACATGTCTCCTGTCTTTATTTTTTATTTTTTTACTTGCAAGTGTTCATTCAAATGAATGCTCTATCTACCTCTTTCACCTTCCTCCCCATCTCCTATCCAGGTGTCTCTCCTTTTTCTCTATTTCTGCCTACTCTCCTTCCTCTCCCTCCCTTATCTCGCCCTCTCTCTCTCTCCTAGTTTAAACTGTCCCACAGCTCTCTCACATCTCTGTCGTTTGATTCCCAGTCTGACAGATCCACGGTAGTATGCAGGCTAGTTTGGGTATAGGGTGTATGATTAGTCTTGGTGGTTGTGGTGCACGGGGCCAGGCTCTGACATTTCCTGTCTGTCTGTGGGCCCTCGCAGGGTGAGCCACTCAGGTGGAGCGAGGGAGAGACCTGCCGCTGTCTGTCAGTTGGATAGGGCAGCGGGATTGGCTGAGCACTGGTCCGGAAGCATGGATATTGCACAGCAAAACTCATCTCAGGAGGACTTTAACCTCCAGCGTGACAGCTGATAGAACAGTGTGTGTGTGTTTTCAACTGAGTGCATGTGTTCTCTCTACCTCCCTCTATCTGACAGTCTATGTCTGTTACCTGCTTTTCATCTAATCCCTCCCAATCTCTATCCATCACTCTCTTTCCTCATCTCAGTCTTCTCTACTATATCCATCTTTCATTCTCCTCCTGTCACTCTCTCTCCCTTTCTCCCACTCTCTGCTGGAGAAGTAGAATCCTCTCCCTCTACCACTCATTAGTGGTAAATTCCTGTGGATTTATTTCTCTCCTCCGCATTCCCCTTCTCTGCCACCTGTCTAATTTGAAGCGCAATACTCTCCCTCTAGCGTGAAAATATTGCATCATTCATCGTCTTTCTAATTCCTACAAAATATCCCTGCTGCAACACTTAAGCTGAAATATGGGGATGTTGCCCAAAGTGAATGGCTTCCCACTCTAAGAGGCACATTGATTTGAGGAAATATTTTTGTTACATTTCCAGGAACACGGGGAGACATTTTCTTAACTCTATTTCTTGGACTGCGTTGTTGGTTAAGGGCTTGTAAGTAAGCATTTCCCGTTAAGGTCTACACCTGTTTTGTTCGGCGCATGTGACAAATACAATTTGATTTGATTTTGATTTGATTTTCTACCCACAGACACTGAAAATATCTTGGATAAATGTACATTTCTCCTATTGCTTGGGTTGGTCCCATCTCTGAATGTCTATCCTACCCTTTCAATAATATAGGGGGTCACAGTCAACAACAATCTCTTCGACGCCCCCACCACATCCCTGAAAACAGACAAAATATTGGTTGCTAGCTCATCTCATTCCTAGGTGACGGGTGTGGTGGCAGCCATTTTTCGCCTGGCTGCCCAGTGCTAAGCTGTTTTTGCGGTGGGTGGGCAGGGCTATATTCAGTTCAAATTGAACTGGGGGACGATTAGATGGCCACTTATTGATAAAGCCAGAGTAGTATTTTAGCTGTGGACAGGCATGATGTGCTGTGTGTCCTCTATCAGGATGGAGGCTGTGTCTGACTGGCTGGTACTGTGAATATACAGTGCCTTGCGAAAGTATTCGGCCCCCTTGAACTTTGCGACCTTTTGCCACATTTCAGGCTTCAAACATAAAGATATAAAACTGTATTTTTTTGTGAAGAATCAACAACAAGTGGGACACAATCATGAAGTGGAACGACATTTATTGGATATTTCAAACTTTTTTAACAAATCAAAAACTGAAAAATTGGGCGTGCAAAATTATTCAGACCCTTTACTTTCAGTGCAGCAAACTCTCTCCAGAAGTTCAGTGAGGATCTCTGAATGATCCAATGTTGACCTAAATGACTAATGATGATAAATACAATCCACCTGTGTGTAATCAAGTCTCCGTATAAATGCACCTGCACTGTGATAGTCTCAGAGGTCCGTTAAAAGCGCAGAGAGCATCATGAAGAACAAGGAACACTAATGTCTGCTCCTGTACAGCTACAGTACACTGTATATGGTCTTTCTCTAAACTACACTAGATAACTTGTTACAGCTGTTGACAAGTCATTGATAATAATCTGCCATTTTCTTTCATGTCATTACATTAAGATGTAACGGGGAACATATTGTAGCTATATTCAATCAAATTCACAAGCTGATTCAAAACCTATGTTTGTACTTGCTGTCTTGATGGATTTGTCCTAAATCGTGAAACAAAATCATAAAACATTACTTTTCTGTCCTTGCATTTATGGCAGTGTAAGTTGTCATTCTATCATCAGTTAAGCATGAATTAGTTCATGTAACGTAGGAGCAGCGAGGCAGGAAACAAGTGCAGTTAGTGAGTTTAATAATAATGAACATGGAACAATACAAGAGAAGAGCAGCGTCTGTTATGGAAACACAAGTAATACTCCCTGATGACTACTAACAGAAGAGTACTGTATAAGGTAGAAATGAAGTCCAGGCGTGACTGATGATGAGATGTGGTGTACGTAATGAAGGTTGCCAGGTGTGTAAAGATGGGTTGCCGGGACCGGTGGTCAGTAAACCTGGCAAGGGAGTACACGTGACAGTAAAATTGGATTCCTGTAAGATTCCTGTAAGATTCCTGTAAGAATCCTGTAAGATTCCTGTAAGATTCCTGTAAGAATCCTGTAAGATTCCTGTAAGATTCCTGTAAGATTCCTGTAAGAATCCAGTAAGATTCCTGTAAGAATCCAGTAAGATTCCTGTAAGATTCCTGTAAGATTCCTGTAAGATTCCTGTAAGAATCCTGTAAGAATCCAGTAAGATTCCTGTAAGATTCCTGTAAGATTCCTGTAAGATTCCTGGATCTAGCCGTCTGACCGTTTTTTTTGTATTGAGAGCTCAGAAATGCAGTGTAACTACATAACAACTCTTGTCATTTGCCATTTGGTGTTGAGTTGTTTAATTACACCTTGATGTTTTCAAACATCATCATCTGATTCAGGAAGGAATTTTCCGAATGACAGTCAAGTGATGAACGGCTGTTGTGATAGCCATACCATGCATTAACAGCTCAAGTCCTGGAAAAAAGGTCTAGAATATTTACAAATGGCCACTTCCCAGATGTGTTTTTCTGAGTCTGTGTGCTCTTCCATCTGAATCCTACTTTACAACTTTGATGAAGTTTTTCACCCACGTTTTCCTGTCTGTCTGGCTCACATTGGATCGTTCCCTGTTTTTGTAGTGTCTGTAGTGTTTTTCTCACCTAGCTTGTGCCGTAATGTTTGTTACCTCTTACGGTAGTAGGCCCATTGAAGCGTGTGACACATCCTATCCTGAATGTGTCCCGCCACATCCTCCCGCCACGTCTTCAGTCAGGTGACGAACAGCTGTTGTGATAGAGCACGTGATGCAACAACCGCCCAAGTGCTGGAAAGAAGGTGTTGTATGCTTGAGTTACAGCAGGGTCTCATAAGATTCAACAGAGAAAGCATCAAGGTAACGAGTTCATGTTCATGTTTTTGTGCCTCAGATTGGACACGGAGTCTGCTGTGCGCAATTGTGTAGGATATACTATTGCGCAACACCCAACGCTATTCCTATTAATTATTCTGGATATAATGACGTCAAGTTACATAATGGGCTTCTTCACACTATGATCTGATAATTAAATATCATGACATATACATTTTGGTTTCCATGTTGTACCAGCAATTTGAAACAATACAACATGGACCACGTGCGGTTATGATGAGGACAACAACATCGAATCTAATTGGCTTTCTATACAAAGCCTGCCATTACAAAAGGAACCTGGTTTTTGTTCTTGTTCTCAGTATAAAAACAGCCATGGTGAGCTTAATACTACTGCTATTCATGGCTTTATTATGTGTGCCTACGTTGGCCACATAGGCTTCAGAAAAAAATATGCATGCATCCAATTCATTTAGTTAGGCAGGTCCACGTTATTCTCACGTATTTTAGAATGTCATAATCATTTTAATATCAATGAATTGGCAAGGCCTAAAAAAAGATTTATTCTTACTGGTAATGGCCTACTATTTTTAAACACTTTTTGCATGCTTTTTATGGGGAGGGGAGGTTCAATATTGGACCCTTTATGTACAGTTATATAAATTATACAATTGTATAACATTGAGGTCCTTGAAAATTGAAATTCAATGTTTGAAAAAGTCCCTGAAATTCCTTGAATTTGACTAGCCAATATATGTCTGTATGAACCCTGCTTAAAGGATGTATAGTACTAGTCGTATTTAGTTCTATAGGGTGGAGTTATGGGCCATTTTGCATATACAGTATTCCTCTAAGTAGACCTACATGTGGAAATGTTGAAAAATCCTTTCCATTTTTTAAAAATGTTTATCACAATGTCACACATTGGCCCCATTATTTATGGAAAGACCCATGTATACTTATTGTGGGTCATTTTAGATCTGAGGATTAGGTGTAAGCAATGTGGTTGAGTAGAACAGCATTACTGAAAGTGTCTACAGTATGTGGGATGAATTGTGCACTGGATTTCAGGCCTGTATTTTCTACACACCAGCAGTGCTGTATTATTGTACGTACAGGGAGGGAGGGAGAAATTGTCCACTACTTGTTCTGTAACCAGATCATTGGCGGGATGTTAAAGTCAGACATAACTAAAGGCTATATTGATTAGTCATTTGCTCCAAACTAACAGACTGAGCATGTTTTTATCTGCTGTATGATACCCCAGACTCTTGTTACTGGCTGTAGACACAGAGAAAACAAAGACCTACAAGGTGTAAGCAATGTAGTTTTTTCCTATATTTTTATATATATATACGAATATCCCAGCCTCCGTCCCCGCAGGAGGCCTTTTGGTAGGTCGTCATTGTTAATAATAATTTGTTCTTAACTGACTCGCCTAGTTAAATAAAGGGTAAATTAAAAAAATACAAATGAGGCCATTATTTAGGTGAAATCCCTGCAGAGAAAAAGACACAAGGGAACACAGGGGAACAAAGTGGAACACAGGGGACCACACTGGAACACGGGGGAACACAGGGGAACACAGTGGACAATGACAGAGCTAACAGCACGTGTACAACAGACACAAGATCCTTCGGGAGTCTGCATGGTGTTACTCCGTTTCTCATGTTGTTCAATGTTGAAGGTGGAAGGTTCGTGCTGTGTGTGTGTGTGTCGGGGGAGGTGGGGTGTTAAGTGTGTCATCATGTGGGGTGGTTTTCTCCTACTGTGTAGAGGCTCAGGGTTGTCCTGAGACAGCTCAGCCTGTTACATACATAATAGAGTAACGTGTATGTAATACGGGTATTGACTGGTCAGTAGGAGCAGCAGGCTATAGACCAGTGGATATGTGTGATGTATAATGGTCTATGTTACATACTGTAAGGTGATCGTGTTGATGGTTTTATTAGTTTAGGAGATTAGATTAACTAAGGTTATTGACTGGCCCTTGACCACATCCTCTTATTGCTATGATCACTCATCTTCAGCATGCTAGCAGGGACGTGCGTGTGTATGGCAGTGCGTGCGCGTGTGGTTGTGCCTCCTGTATGTGTCTGTCTTCATTTTCTGTGTGTACAGTTTAAAATAATTTATGCAGAATATATGTATGCATGCATTCTATTTCCTGTGTTTTAATGAGTATGTCTGCCGTCCTCTCTGACCGATGCTGTGTGCCAGTGTGGTAATGAAAGCTGGTTAGTGTGAGTGTGGGCGTGTGTCAGGGCTAGGTTAACATGGCTATTTCCAGTCCATTCTATGGCGCCTACACACACTGAGAAGTGCATGCTCACACACTCATACACGGATGCTTGACAGTGTGAGCACGTGAATGTGGAACACACACGCAAATGTTCTCCAAGTCATACAGGATCATGTGGTTTATGATTTAAAGGATACATTAGTTACTGTGCGGATTCTGTAGAGTTTTATATTTAAGCGGATCTACAGTACTTTAACGTGCTCATGTTCCTGATGTTTGTCTCTTTTGTTCTCTCTCTCTCTCTCTCTCTCTCTCTCCTTGTCTCTCTCTCTCTCTAGCTTTCTCTCTCTCTCTCTCTCTCTATCTATCTCTCTCTCTCTCTCTCCTTGTCTCTCTCTCTCTAGCTTTCTCTCTCTCTCTCTCTCTCTCTCTCTCTCTCCTTGTCTCTCTCTCTGTCTAGCTTTCTCTCTCTCTCTCTCACTCTCACAGACACACAATATGTGAGCGACCTCCTTGATTTGGTCTTATGTATCAAAATTTGAAATTGTGTTTTTTACGTTGGATAAAAGTAGAGACTCAGAGCTAGAAAATGGTATATCATACACTGCATTTGAGGAACAATGGGGAAGAAATTCAGCCTTGAAAGGTGATACACTTTTGAGAAAATGGTCCTTGAATATGTTGGTACAGCTACTATAATGCTCTTCTTTATCTCCGCCCATTCAGCATTGTTCACACCCTCTTAAACCTTAGCCCCACCCATCTCCTTAAGGATTCACATGTGAGGCCATGTGGTAAACACACGCTATATCAAATGAAATCTACGTTTACTTATCACAAGCACAGCATACAGAAGGTGAAAACAGTACAGTGAAGTGGTTACTTACATAGAAGCAATATCAACAACAGAAAGTGCCCAGATAAAAAATACTTTATAAATATGTTATCATTATTGTCTAAATTGATGGGTCATGTGAAGAAAATGCTATAAGCACCCCCCCAGCCACATCTAGCTAAGTCAATGGGTCACTATTGTCGAGACATAGTCTAGACACTGTCACGTGTAAACATATTAATTAAATACAATAGGTGGCCGTAATCACCCCAGACACACCTGGCTAATTTGATGAGTCATGTAATAATCCGGCCGAAGTGGATTCTTTTGTTTCGAAATGTAGGTAGCTAGCTAAACAATGAACTGGCATAATCCCAATTCATACTACTACCAATATAAACATTGTCATAGATGTAGTATGAATCTGCAGGTAGCTAAAGCCAACAAACTAGGTTCAACATTAGCTAGCTAACATTAGGCTATAACTAGCAATGCAAATGTTTGTTTTGAACGATATTAGCTAGAAAGCCAGCAAGCTAACGTTTGCCAGCTACTGTAACTAACAGTACGCTTTAACTTGCAATAAAAAGGACTTTCTGAAAAAATTTGAAACTTATATCTGAAAATGTAGCTAGACTCTTACCCGTAAACAGTTGAAGTCGGACATTTACATACACTTAGGTTGGAGTCTTTCAAACTTGTTTTTCCAACTACTCCACAAATTTCTTGTTAAGAAACTATCGTTTTGGCAAGTCAGTTAGAACATCTACTTTGTGCATGACACAAGTGATTTTTCCAACAATTGTTTACAGACAGATTATTTCACGTATAATTCACAATTCCAGGGGGTCAGAAGTTTACATACATTAAGTTGACTGTGCTTTTAAACAGCTTGCAAAATTCCAGAAAATTATGTAATGGTTTTAGAAGCTTCTGATAGGCTAATGGACATCATTTGAGTCAATTGGAGGTGTACCTGTGGATGTAGTTCAAGGCCTACCTTCAAACTCAGTCCCTCTTTGCTTGGCATCATGGGAAAATCAAAATAAATCAGCCAAGACCTCAGAAAGAAAATGTAGACCACAAGTCTGGTTCATCCTTGGGGGGCAATTTCCAAACGCCTGAAGGTACCACGTTCATCTGTACAAACAATAGTATGCATGTATAAACACCATGGGACCATGCAGCCATCATACTGCTCAGGAAGGAGACACATTCTGTCTCCTAGAGATGAACGTACTTTGGTGCGAAAAGTGCAAATCAATCCCAGAACAACAGCAAAAGACCCTGTGAAGATGCTGGAGGAAACCTGTACAAAAGTATCTATATCCACAGTAAAACGAGTCCTATATCGACATAACCTGAAAGGCCACTCAGCAAGGTAGAAGCCACTGCTCCTAAAAAAAGCCAGACTATAGTTTGCAACTGCACATGGGGACAAAGATCATACTTTTTGGAGAAATGTCCTCTGGTCTGATGAAACAAAAATAGAACTGCTTGTCCATAATGACCATCGGTACATTTGGAGGAAAAAGGGGGAGGTTTGCAAGCTGAAGGACACCATCCCAAACGTGAAGCACGGGGGTGGCAGCATCATGTTGTGGGGGTGCATTGCTACAGGAGGGACTGGTGCACTTCACAAAATAGATGGCATCATGAGTTAGGGAAATTATGTGGAAATATTGAAGCAACATCTCAGTCAGGAAGTTAAAGCTTGGTCGCAAATGGGTCTTCTAAATGGACAATGACCCCAAGCATACTTCCAAAGTTGTGGCAAAATGGCTTAAGGACAACAAAGTCAAGGTATTGGAGTGGCCATCACAAAGCCATGACCTCAATCCTATAGAAAATGTGTGGGCAGAACCGGAAAAGCGTGTGCGAGCAAGAAGGCCTACAAACCTGACTCAGTTACACCAGCTCTATAAGGAGGAATGGGTCAAAATTCACCCAACTAATTGTGGGTAGCTTGTGGAAGGCTACCCAAAATGTTTGACCCAAGTTAAAAATACTAATTGAGTGTACGTAAACTTCTGACCCACTGGGAATGTGATGAAAGAAATAAAAGCTGAAATAAATAATTCTCTCAACTATTATTCTGACATTCCACATTCTTAAAATAAAGTGGTGATCCAAACTGACCTTAGACAGGAAATTTTTACTAGGATTAAATGTCAGGAATTGTGAAAAACTGAGTTTAAATGTATTTGGCTAAGGTGTCTGTAAACCTCTGTACTGTCGATAGTGCTTGCTAAATTCAGGTCATCAAGGTTGTTGAGAAAAGTAGCAAAACTTTTGTAGTTCTCGTTGGCTAGCGTTATATCTTTCAAAAACATTGCAGTAGCAAAGGACTGTCAACACGTACTGAACAGCTCATATTATAGACAGAAACATGCTACATGGCAGACCAATTCAAACTCATCTCCCGGCATGTCCAGCCCATCCATTATCTCGGCCAATCACTCCTAGCGGGAAGTTTTCCTGACTTTTTCCATAGCTAAACCAACTAGGCTTGTAATTTAACAATTTATGGATGGAATGCAAGTTTGTTATCAAGGCACATGGAAGTTCACATGTTCCAGAAGGCGTTCTTGCCCAAAACAATTGTTCACATTCAAATACCGCTCCTGTGAAGTAGTGACGTACGACATATGCCTAGTTTCCTGAAACGAGTCACGGTAGTGAGGTAAACAGGGCAAGGATGATCTCTGTGGAGCCTTTGTGGAGCTTTTAAAGAAGAAGAGAAAAGTCCATTAATAAACCCCTGATATACAGCTGAATGTGGAGAGAAAGGCTTGTTATCTCTGAACTCCACGTTTAGTGTAGAGACCTGAGTAACACACACAAACACACACACACACACACACACACACACACACACACACACACACACACCACACACACACACACACACACACACACACACACACACACACACACATACTTCAGCCTAGCTACAGTAAGATAAAAGGAATAATCCCACCAGGGTTTAAATTCCACTGTAAAACGAGCTAATTAAAATGATGACACACACACACACACACACTGCAGATTACAGGCGTCCACAGAGGCCCCGCTACTGTGATGGATCGGTCTACATGAGCCCCATAGAGAATTGGGGAGGAGGGAGGGAGCACAGTCCTCTCAGGGCAAACAAAACAAAATGTTTTTGATCACATTTTCAGTTAATTACCAGAGAACCCATGCATTTTATTGATGAGCAGTGTTGGGGTTGCGTTACGTAATCAGATTACTTTCATGAGTAACATGGTAAAGTAATGTGTTACTTTTTCAAATTGGGTAATATTATTACAGTTACTTTCTCTAACAACGCGTGTGTTACTTTCAGAATCATATCTCTACTGGTCGTGAGTTTCCATGTTCCGATCTTAACCTGTTTCCTCATTTAGTTCTCAAGTGAGCGGAGAAAGGCTGTTTGGAGAAATGTCATGACAACTGCTGTCCATAGAAATGTATAATGGGCGCACCTCTGATCTTTGACATTGATCACTTCTGTGATAGCAAATCCCATAGAGGGCTTTCCCATCTAGTTGCACCTGTGCCCTCCATACATATCTATGGGTTCGCGTTAGGGGTGTGAACGTTTAAATGCTAAAACATTCCAACGAAATTGGAATCCTTACTGTTAAGAAAAATCCCTAACATATTTTTTTTGTTTCGTTTTTTCTCCCCACAAAATGTGAATCATAGTGCAGCTGGCTCGCCTGCTTTTTCTCTTTGTTGATGTATGTTCAGTCTTCAGTCTTCAAGCCATAAGACTGCTAAATACTATAGTTAGTCTGGGTGGCTATTGGATAACTTATTTAACTATCTGTATGGACCCTTTTTGCACTAACTCTTTTGACTCACCACAAACGCTTTAGCTACTGATTAATATAGAACATCTGTACAGATCTGTGGCTTACAGTATACTGTACATGGCTAATGAAGCGTCCCATATATAGCATAGCATTTGTAGTCTAGCACAGGAAAGTAGCGACACAGATGAAAGGAGAAGCTCGTGATCAAACCTGAGTGAGTAAGTGGCCTATCTTTGGTAGAGCATGACAGTCAAACAAACGGGTGAGATTGAGATATTTTTTCACGAAAGTAACTCAAAGTAATATACAGTGCATTTGGAAAGTATTCTGACCCCTTTATTGTTTTCAACATTTTGTTACGTTACAACCTTATTCTAAAATGGATTAAAAACATATATATATATATATCCTCAGCAATCTACACACAATACCCCATAATGACAACGCGAAAACAAACATTTCTAAAAAACTGTCACACCCTGATCTGTTTCACCTGTCCTTGTGATTGTCTCCACCTCCCTCCAGGAGTATTTATACCCACCTCCCCTGCGTATTTATACCTCTGTTTTCTGTCTGTCTGTGCCAGTTCGTCGTGTTTGTCAAGTCAACCAGCGTTTTTCTCTCAGCTCCTTTTTTTCCCAGTCCCTTTTTTCCTCCTAATTATGACCCTTGCCTGTCCTGCCTCTGAGCCCGCCTGCCTGACCACTCTGCCTGCCCCTGACCTCGGACCTGCCTGCCGCCCTGTACCATTTTGGACTCTGGTTATGAATGCTTGCCTGTCCCCGACTTGCCTTTTGTCTATCCCTTGGATTATAATAAATACCAGAGCTCAAACCATCTGCCTCCTGTGTCTGCATCTGGGTCTCACCTTGTGTCGTGATAGTACGAACTGGCCATGACTGACCCAGCAGACTTGGACCAGCTCCGTCACACTGTCTCCCTGCAGGGAGCTAACATTAAGAGATAGGAGGACCTACTTCAGAACCTGATGGAGGGGTTCTGATCTCTGGCAGAACGCCACGACCTGGGATTCAAGGCGATGACGGAGCAATTCCGTGAATTAACTCGCAAGCAGCATGCCACATCTGAGACCTCCCGGTCACTCAGTAACTTCACTACTAGTGGTGGGTTTGTTCAGCCTACCCCGACTCCCCGAGAACCCCGCTTACCTCCTCCAGAGCGATATGCCGGCAATCCTGGAACATGCCGGGTGTTTCTTTTCCAGTGCTCTCTCATTTTTGAGCTACAGCCATCTTTGTTCCCTTCAGATCGATCGAAGATAGGGTATCTAATTACTCTAATGCCCGTAAGGGCGCTCACCTCGGCGACGGCCGTAAGGGAGCATCAATCCATCGTTTGCCATAACCTGTAAGATTTCATGGTGGAGGGGATGAAGGTATTCAATTCTCTGGGGTCTGGGAGGGAGGCGGCCTGAAAACTACTGAAGGAACATCAGAACTCCTGAAGTGTGGCAGACAACGCGGTAGAGATTCGCACATTGGCCGCCGAGAGTGCCTGGAATCCGGAGGCTCTTTTCGATACCTTCCTTCACGGGCTGTCGGAGGAAATAAAATAATTGCTCGCAGATTGGGAGTTACCATTGGACCTCGATTCCCTCATCGCCCTCACGATTAGGATTGATGGGTGTCTATGAGAACGCCGGAGTGAGAGGAGGTCGGGTCTCGGGAACATTCATTCATCCGCTGCCGCCTGCTCACCTCCGAAGGCCAGTAAAGCGAGCAAACCAAGACCTGGAAACAACCTTAAGATGCCTTGTCTCGACCAACCCCACTACCTAGAGCCAACAACTGGTCTGGGTGGAGTATGCCGGGAACACCTTTCCCTGTTCAGCCACGGGACTCTCCCCTTTCGAGTGCTCCATGGGGTATCAGCCTCCGCTCTTCACGGAACAAGAGCAGGAAGTCAACATGCCCTCGACCCAGATGTTCGTCCGCCACTGTCGGAGTACCAGGAGAAGAGTCCGGGTGACGCTTCTCAGGAGCAACTCCAGGTATCATCGACATGGGGACCGCCGCCAGACTCCAGCTCCTCTCTATCATGTTGGGAAGAGGGTATTGCTATCCACACGGGACCTGCCCCTTCGGATGGAGTCCCGCAAACTTTCCCCTCGTTTCATTGGCCCTTTCCCCATCTCTAGAGTCCTTAGTTCCACTGCTGTTCATCTTTTGTTAGCCCGTACCCTCCGTATTCACCCTACATTCCATGTGTTAAGCCTACATTCACCCTACATTCCATGTATTAAGCCTGTGTCTCACAGCCCTTTGTCTTCTGTTTCCAGGCCCACCCCTCCGACCCGAGTCATCAATGTCCACCCAGCGTACAGAGTGAGACGCCTCCTGAGTGTTCGACCGTGGGGCAGGAGTTTCCAATACCTGCTTGACTGGGAGGGTTATGGCCCGGAGTAGAGGTGCTGGGTCCCCGCTAGAGACATCCTGGACCCAGCCCTCAACGCCGACTTCCACCGCAGGGCACCCCGGTCAACCAGGTACCCAGGTAGGATACCAGGTGGTGCCCCTAGAGGGGGGGAGGTACTGTCCCCGACCTGCCTTCTGTCTTTACCTTGGATTCTAATAAATACCAGAGCTCAAACCATCTGCCTCCTGTGTCTGCATCTGGGTCTCTTGTGTCGTGATAAAATAATTTTTTCTGTCATTATGGGGTATTATGTGTAGTTTGATGAGGTTATTTAAAAATATATATATTTACAATTTAATACATTTTAGAATAAGGCTGTAACGTAACAAAATGTGGAAAAAGTAAAGGGGTCTGAATACCTTCCAAATGAACTGTAACTAGTAGTATATAACATGTAATATTGTAAAGTAACATGAAATACATGGTCTCTGTCTAACTTTATCTCTCACCCCCATCTCTCTCGCTGTATCTCTCCCTCATCTGTTCCTCCCTACCTCTCTCCATCACACACACTAGAAACCATATGTTTCAGACAGGAACATTGTGTCCCACATCTGTGTCTCTGTGTCCCTTGGTGAGGCGATAGCCGACGCCCACGCTGCACCCGTCAATCTCCAGTGACGTCCCTTTGTCACACGCACCGCCAGCCACCGCCCACCCGAGCCACACAGCCAATGAAAATACAGCTTAGGTGAGATGACAGGTAAGTCCCACACACACTTTCCCTCACACACATACAATGACACCACACCTACATACACACACACACAGAACACATCCCACCCACTCTCACACAAATGCATCGCTATGGACCACTAACCAGTCGTCACCACCCACAGTCACCTGTCTAACATGCACACACGCGCACGCACACACACACACTCAAGCTTCAGTCAGTTACTAGTCAGTTGATCTCCAAGAAAAATACATTTGAGGTTAGTTCTGTTCTTTAAAAGGCGGCCATTATGGTCTAATTAGAGGATAAATGCTGGAAATGTTGGCCTTTCTGCTCAGCTCTATTAGCCAATAGAAAGAGTCTTCTACACCAAGAGGGGACTACGCACTCTGAGAAGAAGAAAGGTTTAGCTGGGGGAGTCTGGGAGAAAATAAGCGTTCACTCCCAGCTCTCTCTCTCTCTCTCTCTCTCTGTACTTCAGGAGGAAAACTATTGTCTTTCAGAGCGGTCTTATCTGAACTGTAACGGCAAGTAATTTAAAGAAAATTAACATTTTGACACTCCTCGGGGCAGGGAAAATGCAGGAAGCAGAGGAAAGGGAGAGGGGGAGGGGGGAGGAGAGGAGAGGAAAAAGGGGGGAGGCGTTTATTTGCATGTAATTCAGTTTCAGTGAATGAATGGCTGCGTCTCGGTTCAGGGTTAAGTGTGGTTGTGTTAAACCGTCCGGAGCCATCACATTGACCTTACCCCCAGCCTTCTAATGGGTGACATCACAATGGACTAAAGACGTTTCACAAACCTGTAGAATTCCACTACAGAACACTGACTAACTGTCAAATAAAAGGGTGAAAGACCATAACGCCTGACTTTAGCTAGTTTGAGGACCATTGTCATTATGGTCTGCCCACCTGCTCTGCCCACCTGCCCCCGGTCGCTGAGTGTGTTGCCGTGGGTTACAGACAAGGGAGTGACGTGTGTGTGTGTGTGTGTGTGAGCGGTAGTGGGAGTATTTTTGGGGATGAGGCGGAGAGGAGTGTGAAAAGCTGTCTGGTAGTGATTGCTAGGCAGCTAGGCCGTTCCCGTTGGAACGAATTACATTCCGAGAGGAAGACAAGCATCTCAGTCCTTCTGCTTCTCTCTCTCTCTCTCGCGCGCTCTCTGCCAGAATGACACCACCTTTGTCTTTCGTTCTCTTTCTTACCTTCTACCCTATTCTACTATGCAGCTCTCCTCATTCCCTGTCTTTCACAGTCCACCTCACCTCACCCTCCCTCCCTCCCTCCCTCCCTCCCTCCCTCCCTCCCTCCCTCCCTCCCTCCCTCCATACTGTCAATTTCTCTCTCTCTTTCTCTCCCTTTCTCTGTCTCTGTCTCTCTCTCTCTGACTCTCTCGCTCTCGCTCCCTCTCTCTCTCCCTCTTTCTTTTTCTCTGCCTACCTCACTCTGTCCATTTCCCTCCCTCTTTCTTCCTCTCTCTCTGCCCCCTCTCTATTTACCTTGTTCCTTCTCTCTCCTTCTGTCTTTCTCTCCTTGTCTTTCTATCCTCCCTTCTTTCTATCCCTCCAGGGCCAGGTGGATTAGCGGTGAAAGCTCATTACATGAAATGTAATTACCACCTGTGTCGATAAGAATCGATCGGCTTGGCCCCGCAGATCACTTCACATGAAGGCCCCTCAAGATATGCCTCTGCAAAGACCGGGGCTACCGTGGCACCAGCCCCGGCAACGCTTTATTTCCTGTCTGGTTGCCCTGAGCGATGGGAGATAACATTGACACTGGTGTGTGAAGTGGAGTCAGACCTGTCTGAATGCCTTCAGTGTGGCCTCGCAGCAGAAATGAGATTCCTTATCAAATCAGCCGGATTAGGGAAAGTATCTGGGGAAAAAGTTGATCCGCAGGGTAGGAAGGAATGTGAGGGATAAGGTGTGTGTGGGGAGGGGGTTTGGGGGAGTCTGTGTATGTGTGTGTGCAAGCGTGTGTGTCTGTGTGCATGCGCGGGCCAGGACAGCTGCTGTCTGTGGGGTTGAGTTTTTCTGTTGTCTGTTCTTTGTTGAACATGGCTTTGATGTGTCTTCCCTCTTCTCCTTCACTCCACTTTACCTGCTCTGATTGAGTAAATAATTGTGTTTTCTCCACTAGTTGTGTTGTACAGTCAGCAGGGTATGTTTGTATCCAGAGTGAGTGTCAGTGTTATTGCTTGCAGTAGTACTGTCAGGTGCACTGTGCATCGTGATGATAATGATGAACCTGTAAGGGACGGAATAACTCTGAATTTCATCACACACACTGACTCTCAGCATCCCCTCTGAAGTCTCCAGGAGTTTGCTGTGTCGTGGGGGGGGGGGCTGTAAAGAGAGGGAGAGAGCGATCGATAGAGCAGTGACAGAGTGTTGTAAACCATGAAAAGAGACAAAAGCCTCCTGGATCAGACTGGGGCTGTTAGCCTGGGAGGAACAGCCAGTACACACGCACGCACGCACACGCACACACACACACACACACACACACACACACACACACACACACCTATACAATGGCAACTTACTGTACGTATGAAACATAAACCACGTAAAAGATCAAATATATTCTGTCCTCATATACAATAGATGATTCCCCTTGAAATATTACTAACCCCAGACACTCATGGCCTGCAGAGAATTTATCACTTACAGTAGGTTATTCTTTGATTTAGTTTTTTTTCAAATGCCCAGTGTTGCTGTCTGATCACAAATTACATCGGAAGTCCACCTGAGAATCTGAGTGTGTGTGTGTGTGGGGGGGGGGGGGTATGCGTGTGTGTCTCGTGTCATTCTTCATTCCATGGTTCTGATAGTTATTTGGGAGGACGTGCTGAATGCCACTCATTCTAAATGAACTCTCATCAAACTGACAGCTCCATCCGGTGACACACACAAAAACACACACACACATACACACACACACACATACAACGTTCGGCCCACTTCAGTACAGGAGTGACATAAACACACACACTCTCTTCTGTAAACACACACAGGATCATAACAGCCAGCATGCTAATTCAGCTTATTAAACCATCAGACCCGCACTCATATCAAAGATAATCTAATAATATCATAAACAAATACCCCTAGACTCTGTTCAAGCACACGCAGAGTACTATTAATACTCACGCAAATAGCAGGCTATTTTCAGACTGTTGTTTCGCTCACAGGGATTTTTGCTACATCAGATGACTTCTGAGAAGTGCTAGAAATCATGGTTAATTTTATTGAACACAGAGATGAGAGAGACAGATTCTTTTTTAGCCACTTTTTCTTTCCTCTCAACCACAGGAAACGCAAGGAGACAAGAGGGTAAAGTGAATACATTAGTAGGTTACACAAAGAAATGAGCAGACTTCTAGACACACACAAACAAGAAAGCGTGTTTGCGCCTGCGTACGTATAAACACGCATGCACACACGTGCACATACACCCCCCCTACACCCCCCCTCACCCCCACTCACCCCCATTCTTCCCTCTCTCCTCTTGGTCCTCTTCTCAATCCTCTCCTGGTCCAGTCGTCTCATCCCGGCGCCCCTAAAACAACAACAACAGTGTGAATAGAGAACCTGTCTTCAGGAGTCTATAGAGAAATGGAATAATGTCTTTAGGAATAAGACCTGCGCTGGGATGAGGAGGAGAGAGGAGAGGAAAAGAGAGGAGAGGAGGAGAGAGGAGAGGAAAAGAGAGGAGAGGGGGGACCAGGGCTAGAGCCCTCCAATTAAGACAGCCTGCACCAGCGTCGCCATGGCAACTGTCAGGTAGATTTCCTGGTGGCGTGTGGTGGCGGTGGAGACGGTTGGTTCGGGAGGCTGAAAGAGAGAGACCGAGCTCTTATTTCTCTGTATTGCGCTAGGTTTCTGTCTCGCTGTGTTCCTGTCTCTCACTGGCTTTCACTCTCTGCCTTGTTGTCACAGGCCCTGTCCCAATACCCATACTTGGGTTCTAAACGCTAGTCTTTTTGGGCATGTGGAAATAGAACGCTTAATATCATGGGAAATTGTTGTATGCTTTAAATGCCGGGAGGTCATACTAATTTCAGCTTTTCATCTAGTAGAATTCGCAAACTATTAAAGAAGAGAATCGTCCGTTCACGCCCATATATGCACAAAAACAGCTGACAACAAATGGCAGGGAACACGAGCGGTTGTTGATATTAATTGCATACCGCATATGTTTCTACAAAACAGTATGTTTTAAATAGTATGTAGTATGTTTAGTACACTGTACGCAGTTTAAGTAGGTAGTAGCTTTCGTTCCCTCTTTTCTCACTTTGTCTCCTCTCTCTTCACATCTCTATCTCCCTCCCTCTCTCTGCAGAGCTGAAATTCCTGGTGAGACAGGAGGACTGGCATTTAGAAAAAAATACATCTCCCGTGGCTGTCTCCACCAGGGTTAGACAAAATACATTTCAGTAATTAGATCTGTCTAACAGTTTTACTTTCTCCCTGTGTGTGTGTGTGTGTGTGTGTGCGTGTGTGTGTGTGCGTGTGTGCTTGCCCGTGTGTGCGTGCGTACATTTGTTTATGTCTGTGTGTGTGTCAGGTATGGCTGTGTATGAATGCATTTTTGTGTGTGTGTGTGCACACCCGTGTGTGTTTGCGTGTATGCATGTGTGAGTGTGCGTGTGTTTCACCATTCTAATCTATATTTAATGCTAGGAAGCAGGGCTTTAAAGAGCGCCACAGCTGGCCTGTTTGCTAATTAATGACATTTCCCCTTTAATCACCAATCACCAGTGGAAGCCTGATCTCTCCTCTCTCTAGTCTTTCTCTCTCCCCTTTGTCTAATGTTCTTTCTCTCTATTCATTCCCCTCTCTGTTTTCACATCCATTCTGTCAGACTTTTCTTTTTGTTATTTCATTATATCCTTCTTCTTTCGCTTTCTCTCTATTTCTTCCTCTCTATCTCCTCTCTTTTTATTGTCCTCGTCACTCTCTCACTCCTCTCCCCTCCCTCTCTCACTCCAATTCCCTCGCACTCTCTCTCCTCTTTCACTCATCCCCATTACTCTCTGTCTCTCTTTCACACCAGTCTTCATGATGCTCCAGACCCTTTGGAATTGGCAGTCTCGCTCAGATCTCAGCTCTGCTGTGTTTCTCCCTGGGGAGAGAGAGAGCTGCGTCTCCATCTGCCTCTCAGACTCATCCTCCTTCCATCCCTCCATCTCGCCATCCCTCCATCCCTCCATCCCTCCATCCCTCTATCCCCTCCTCTAATCCCCCCACAATCATGATCCGTCACCACATGTCAGATCCTGCTTCTTTTTCGCTCTCCCTCTCTCTGTCTCTCCATTTCTCTCTCTCTCTATTCCCCTCTCCCTCGCTCACTGTATTTCTCTCAGTCTCTATTGTCCCGTGCCGCCCTTAGTCACTCTCTCAATCTCTCCTCCTCTATTTACCCGTCCCCCTCTCCATTTCCCATTTCTCTACCCTTCCCCTCTCTCTCTCTTTTCCTTTATGAAAAGGATATTGCCAGAGGTCATTTCAGAAATGCAGCGGATCCTCTCCTCAAGCAATCTCCTCTTACAGTGTGTTCCTCATCCAGCCGTTCAGCTATTCTGCCCTGCAGCGTTGCACTTGTTCAAAAGGGTGAATGTTCATGTCATGACTGCAATAGCAAGGGGGCGAGCCCTTTTTCCTACAGAGTAGCAGGTGCTTTTCGTTAATACCTGTAAGAGTTGACTTAAAGTCGAATAGTTTCTTAGAGAACAACTTGGCTTCAAAGAGAACAGCCTCTTCCACCAAGTCGGCTTCCTACTCCTTACTGACAAAATACCCGTTGCTAAGATACCTATGAAAATGCACGGCGCGTACCATGCCTATAGACTATTTTAAGACGCTGACAATACAAAGGTTCACACCATTAAATATCATTGGACTGTGCAGTTCATATTGTACACGCCGGATGAATGTTGTTTCATGTAGAAGCGCTGCAACAAAGTGCCGTTAGGTTGGTAGTCGGTTTGGGAGATCTAAGTTGTATTCTTGGGTTGAGAGGTGGGGAGATCAATTTGCCGTCAAGTAATTAGCCTCAAAGATGCAGCGACCTGGCTGAACAAGATCAAGAAAGGCAGCAGACCACTCAAGTTATTGCTATTATCATTACTAGTTATAGTACATTAGTAGTAGCAGCAGCAGGAATAGCAGTAGTAGTTCTATTGGTTCTGAGCCAATGGAAAGACATGAAGCCTGCCGTGTTTCAGTGTTGTGTTGTGTACACAGAGCGGGGTGATGCATGTGCGGTAGTTCCCTGTGTCTAGCCTTGCCGTGCGTATTCACCCTGGATCAATACTTGTAATTGTGCGCTTGACTGGTGACGGATATCTGACGGATAGCATGTAGCTCACTCGGTCCGTAGCCTTCCACGTAACTAACGAACCCTGTGCCACCCACAACTTTATTCTC